>NC_046222.1:28432631-28682631 GCF_009819885.2 Catharus ustulatus | reverse complement strand
GATCAGAAATCTCCCCGAAAACCAAGGAGAAAATTGAAGACATTGAAGTGTCCTTGCTTTTAATAAGAGTGAAGAACTGTGCAGCACAGACTTCTTAAGAAGCTGCACTAGTAATAGCAATATCCCTAAATAAGATATCAAAAGTGCTGCTTTCTTGTGATACCAGCATATGTGGATGCCTATGCAGAGAAAACAATTCCAATGAGAACACACATTTAGAAATGTATGGTGCATATGATGTGTAGGTTAGGGAGGCTTTAAAAATAGGTTCTTCTTGGTTTACCCCCGAAATTACTTCAGGTCAGTTCTGTAAGTCTGAGTTTAATGAGGAAGAAGGAAGCTTGGGAATAGATGGAGATTCACATATAGATTTTTTATTTTTTATCTAATCGCCACACTGGATTTTCCTCAATCCTGCTCTGAGGGTCCTGTTGAAAGTTCAATTATTAAATGTTCATAGGTGTTATTGTAAACATATTTAATGACTTTTACAAGAATCACTTTATTTGATGTAGAAATGATCCTAGTTCTGCCCTCTCAGCACCCTCTTTCAGCTTTGCACTTTGCACAGAAAAAACGCAAATGAATTTTAATTGTGCTTTAAGCAGCCTTTCTCAGTAGGGTGAAAAAATAGTGGAAGAAGACCTACTGAGTATTCCCTTATGCCCTCCCCAGACTTAACGGAAATTCTGCTGCTGGCTTTTTAAAAAGCAAACTTCAGCTTTCAGGTTGTGCTGGAGTCTGCTGCTGCCTTAACTTGTAATCAAATATTATGCAAGGATTGGGACAAGCAATACTAAATTTTCAGTTGATGTATCTTAGTGTGAAGGCTGTGTAGAAGCTCTGCTAAAGGAGGGCCTGTTTCTTTGACATGCCAAGTATATGCACTACAGAGGACTATATGGTGCTCATTTTCAAGGGTGTAACTTCTGTGACCTTATTTTCAGTGGTATTAAGAATGTGTAACTGCCATGGATATCTTAGCCTCTCTCTTGATTTCTGCTCTGGGATACCCTAAACAGCTGTGATAGAAAGAAAGTAGGTTTCTCCTCAGCACAACAGTAGGAATTGGAGTAATCTGGGGGAAATTCCTTTTTCTTCTGCTTCAATACTGTGTCAGCCTGTAGAAGTTTGATCATATCAGTGAGGTTAATACCTGGGTGATCATTTTATCCTACAGCTGGATCATGATTGCTCTTCAGACATATGCCTAATAGTGTGAAAACAGGCTTGATCAGATGCAGGTTTCTGGATTGTACCTGTCTTTGCAATTTCTAAATGCTCCTGCCATTTAATTGTGTAATACAATAATACAGTGCTCCATACAAGGCAACGAGGCTGTTATTTTTATATGGAGAAGTTATTTTTTTGCTCCATAAAACTTAATCTTTTTATGCCAGAAGATTGTAGCAAGCTATGAAAATACAGAATTCAGCCCCTGACTGTGAGTGTTTAATGGTTTTTATTTTGCTCTGGAATTTAAAAGATAAACAGAAGATTTATTATCATAGGATTTGAGGGTTTCCTGTGCCAAGCTCTTTGGAGAAAATAAAAAAAAGTTTTCATTTACCATCAAACAAGCCTAGCAAAGTCTCCATGTGCCTAGTGGCAAGGCAGTCACATTATTCACTTCAATGCTTGGGAGTGTTAGCTACATAAACTGTAACATCACAGGACTGTTATGCAGGTCACTGCAATGCGGACAGAGCAGCAGAAAGCCCACACTGCCCCATTAGAGACTCCTTGGATTATTCTGTACAGTGCAATTCTGTTTACTCCATAACTCAGGAAATTGTGCCTGAGCAGGGCAGCTCTGGAAATGCCTAGCAGTTACAGAAATGGACAATAATTAATAGCTTTTGTGAAAATATAGCCTTATAATGCAACTTCAGAAAAAAAAAATAAAGCCACCTCAGTCTGCTTCTCAGAATGAAAGATTCGATTGTGGATTGGCTGGTTATTAAGAACATTTCAAGACTGTTTGCTCAAGTTACATTAAGGTGCTGAGCATCATTTATCCAGGATAATGCTGGAATAATTGATTTAGAAAAAAATGAAAAGAGTTGGATTGAGTACATACATGCACAAAAGAAAGCAATCCAGTATGGTTACAGCCTTCCACAGAAAAGCAGTTCAGCCCCAAAGGGGAAGGGAAAATGTCTGGGGCATTTTTTACCTCTGTTCTGTTGCAATGTCAGATACCCTGCTCCTGGTTGTGCTGTCAGACACTTGCAGGACTGGAATGTTCATAATCTTCTGTAGGTGCTGACTTGTCCTTGGGCTGATAAATGGTAGAAAAATAGTAAATCAAGAATAATAGTGCTGCTGCCTAGCTAGATGAGGACTTGGTGTCCTGAATCCTTCTGAGGGACTCATTTGGCAGGGAGAAAGAATACAATGCACCAGGGAATGAACTGAGTTACCATTGTGTTCATGTTGAGTCACAGGTGGGCATTATCCTCCTGGGAATGAAATCATCGTGAAATCAGGAAGATATGAGTCAATAGTGGCAAAGGAGTGGAAAACCAGAAAACTGATAGAAAACCAGGGACTGCTGTTGGGAAGGAAGAGGAGAATGAGGTGGGAAAGGGAGCAGTTCAGGGTTTCATTTTCTACTCACCAGCTGCTCTCAGCATGAGAAGAAATTAGAAACTATTTTCAGACTTTCTCCCTGCATCTGGGCACCTTCCTGTGTTGTTTCTATTTTTTTTATCCAGAATAATGAATAGCATGGTTCATATACAAGAAATATACTATTCAAAATGGTTTCTGAAAACAACATAGAACATTATATGAGTAAATGTAATAATTTGGTATAGTTTAGATATGTAAGAGAGAGGAAAGGGAAGACCTCTAAATTAAGCAGAAACTTTCACAAAAAAGAGCAGGTTTCTTCTCTGTGGTTTAATGCAAAAAAGTTAGAAGCTCCAGGAAAAGTTAAAAAGACTCTTCCAGAGGAAATACAGTAATTTCACGAATACAAGCTGCACCAATTTGACTAAGATTTTGCTCCTAAACTGGAAATGCGGCTAATACTCAGGAGCGGCTAATATATGAAGTTTTCTGACATTTACAACCTCAGAAGTACCAGCCAGACTACCGAGTCGAGCAGCTGCAAAGTCGGCATTTCGCGATTGTTACAAATTGTTACTCTGTTGCACCATGGGTGGAGCCTGGCACCCTGCGGGCAGCACTGGGGGCGGGGAGAGAGGAGGGAGAGTTCTCTCCTTCCCTCCTCTACCGCAGCCCGGGGGAGAGATGGGGGGGGCCCCGCAACGCCATTGCCGTGGCCCGGGGGGAAGGCGAGGGCCCCGCGCTGCCATGGCCGCGGTTCGGGGAGGTGGCGGGTGGCTCTGTCCCCACCCGCTGCTGCCGCCGCCGCAGTGCCGGGCCGTGGTGACCAAGCCCAGTGGCAGCGGCGGCTGGCCCCCAGTGGCCCCGCCGAGTGGCAGCGCCGGGCTGGGCTACCTGGCCCCGTCGGCAGCCCCGAGCGGGCCGAGCCTGCACAGCCTTAGCCGAGCCAGTAACCCCCGCCATGCTGCGATTGTGTTACTATTTGGCAACTTTGTTGCACGCAGGTCCTCCCTGCGAATGACAGAGCGGCTTATACTTGAGTGCGGCTTATTTATGGACAAAGAACGAAATATTTGCCAACACCCAGAGATGCAGCTTATACTGAGTGGGGCTTGTATTCGTGAATTTACTGTATTTTCTCTTATAGTCAGCTCCACAGGATTTTTTAGAATAATATTTAAAATCCTCTTTGCAACTTTTGCTACTTTATTCGGGTCTTTGGCCTTTCTATAATCAATAGATGTTACACATAGAGTTCTATTTTATCGTGCAGTTGTATTGGCTGGACATTTTGGATTTTCATTGAATATAAACATAACATATTTCAGCGCTTTATAGTATTGATATTTAAATTATCAGCATACAGACGATTTTTATGTGCTAGAGAGACTATGTTAGACATTATTGCAGAGAGTGTAGTTATTTATTTTATAGGTATTCCAAGAGATAATTTCTAATTGCTAATTAAATTAGCATAACACATTACAGATTGATAAAGTCATAATTAAATTTAATTTATAATAATCAGGTACTTCAGATAATTTAGTCATCTCCTTCTACTCAAAATTCGTACTTGTTATATTGTTTATTTGTGTGTTTCTCCTGCGGGCATGGCTGGAATAAAGAGGGATCAGCTTTTCTGCTCAGCAACAAAAGTTTTTTGAAATGCCATTCTGGCTTGGACCCCCAAATTTAAATGAAGAATTATGAATATTAGCAATGGTTTCTTGCTGCATTATTTGAATGAAAATACATGTTTGTGAACTGACCCTCAATAATTTTATTTGTGAATATCCAAAGAATTACTGAGTATTCATGACGATGCTTGACAATCATGAATTCAAGTATAAATGATTATGTCTCAGATAGTTGCTATTTGCTGTACCATTTACAATGATGTTTGCTGTGCAGAAAAATGCAAAGAAAAAGCTTACTATTATGGTCATCTAATGAATTGTAATTTTTTAAAATGTGTCTTATTTATTTTACATGTTTTTTCTGAAAATGAAACATTTCTTTTTTAGTCTTCTCCCTGCCACCCTGCCCCTTTTCTGCTACCTTTTTTTCTGCTACCTTTTTTTCTTTATTCCACATTCACGGTTGCATTATTTTTGACCTGTCTGAGTCATGACTTTTCTCCTGTAAGTCAGGGTGTTTGTCCAACTCTGTTTTTAAAACAGGAGGTGATTCATTGTTAGCATTTGGCTCTTTGCACATTCTTTGACTGGTGACTCCTGATGACAACCCAGTGCTATCCTTTGCTCACATTTAACAGCACAACAGCACATCAATTCACATCCAGGGCCTCTGGACATTGCAACTGTGCAAAGAGTAATATTTTGAAGGTGTTGCTGGTCAGTCACCCTCCTTTAATAAGACAAAATTCACACCAACTCTTTACACTGTGGTTGGCTAAATTTTTTCCCATGTACATTCTGAGACGTGATCTTCATTGCATATGCCAGAATTGCCTCTGAGCAGAGCAGATCAAATGCTCCTTACTCTTCCCTGATATCTCTGTTGTGAGGGGACTTCAACCAGGATTTGTCATTATTTCACTTGTGGTCTGAGTTTGATAAAATATAACACTAAATTAGAAAGAATAGTCAATGATATTTGAGCAGGAAATCAAATCTCAGTACAGGGGAAACCCTAAATACAATGAAGAAATAATACAAGTAGAGTTTTGTGAAATAGAACAGAGGTATTGAGAGTTTTGCTTTGTTGTTCGCTCGTTTGTTTTTTTTTTTTTTTTCCATTGCACAATGAGTTACCGGTGAGATATCTATTCACAAAGGTATATTTTGTGGGGAAAAAGCCCCTAGAAATTCTTGAACTAGGTTTCCTGTTTTTCTAAGACATTGTAAAAATCCCTCTTTATTCTTGTATATCTCAACAATAAACAATGGAATAGAAAGCAGTAATTTCTCATTTGTGAGGACAGAGGAATCTGAAGCTGGAGGTCTAGTTTGCAAAGTTTGTAGAGCAATTAAACGCATCAGGATTCCCAGTTCAAATTGTTGGCTAAAAATGCATCCTGATTTAATAAGGAAAGAAGATGAATAATCAGTGATTGAGTTCTTTGCACAAGGGTTTTGCCAAATTGGGGATGCAACACTTTTTTTTCTTCAACGACATTTTGACTGCCCTGATGCAGATAAAAAAAAGTTATTTTTTCATGAGGATAGGACTTTTGAAAGTTATTAAAAAATATTTGTTTGTTTGTTTTTCTTCAGAGGAGTCATTAGGTACTTATTTGGGGCCAAATTCAGCAAGTAACTGGGAAGTCTAGTTCACATCCACTTCCAGCATTTAAACAAAAGCATAACAACCATGATGACTTGTACTTTAATATTCCCCTTTTTTAGTGAGTGTAACTCTCCCTCCAATTTTTTGGTTCTGTTCTAGGATTTCTTTAAGAACTGAGGAATTTTTTTTTCAGTGAAGACATTCCAACTTCTCTTACCAATTCAGAAAAAGTGACTGTTTAATATTGGACAGAGTTTGAATCTCATTTTACTTGCTACATACTTTATCCACATCATGTGCGTAGATAAGTCTCTCCCTCTCTAGATAGATCTAAAACACATACACATATATGTTACATATAATTTAAATTATTGTTTCATGTCTATATTATATATTCCATAAAATGCTAGTATTTTTGATATGTTTTTTTGCATAGGAATGCAGTATAATCTTTTTCTAGGGACACTAAAACACTGTATTTAAACATTTAACATATCGTAGGTATTTTAGAAATACCATTCTTCTCCATTCCCATGTTGCACTTACTTTTTTTTTTATGGGAGCAGGTGTTGGACGCTAGCATTACATTTGATGGCTAAAAGTAAGAGAATTGTGCTTTGCAAGAGAGGTTTCATGCACTTGGTAATGAAAGCTGCTTTCATTTTGCCATGGAATTTTCACACATGTTTTTGTATATAGCAGCAAAAAAAAGGCCTTGTTTTTAATGGGAGAAACATTTCTTTATGTACCGATTTGTCCAATTAAGTTTGCAGCAAGTAGGTAACGTTAGGGACTTGAAGGCAGAACTGTCTTCTGTCTTTGGTGAGAATCACTCAACAAGAGCATTCCCCTTTTCCAGCAGATACATTTGTGACAGCACAGGTTTCCCTCCAGGCAAAAGTGGATGCGAAATCTTCTTTTAAAGGACAATTAAAAAAATTCGCTGTGTTAAACAGAAGTGCAAAAAACTCTTTTAATGGAAGACAGATTGAAAGTGTTTGCCTAAGATTATCACTCTGCTAAACTGAAGCAGAGCTGCCGAAATTCCTGCATCATTTACATCCCGTGAGCAAGGCAAGGGTAAAAGTTGGAGGGAAAATATTTGATAATGTGCGAGCAAACAGCTGTGAGGAAGAAAAAGCTGCACGTTCAGTCACTGAATCTCTTGGCAAAAGACAACATTGGTTTAGTCAATGCCAAATGAAGCAAGTCCTGGGCTGTGTCATGCCATAAATCCTTAAAGGGACACACTCTACTTGGATAAAAAAAAAAAAAAAATCAGTTCTGATGTCCTTCAGTTTCTTCTCCTTTTAAATACTCTGTCTGGCACTTAAAAGTGTATAAAACATCAATTTCTATTCATGAGATCTTTCCCTTTTTTATGTTTGCAAAGGTGGTTTCTGTTAGCCCATTTCCTCCTTGCGATCTGAGGCCCTGATCCTGCCAAAATGTATTCATGTCCTTTATTGCAGTGGGTCTCCCATCCAAGTCCCACACAGCAGGAAAGGTGAACTCACATTTATGTGTTTGTAGGAGCAGCGCCTAATTGTAGGGGAAATGGAAACTCCACAGAGTTCTGTCTGTGGTGTAAATAATGCAGACTATGGAGTAAAGTACCTTTCTTCAGTACTACAATTATAGATGTGCTAGATGTGATGTGTAACTTTAGTAAGGGACATTCCTTCTGAGAGGACTGTAATATTTAATATTCTAAGTACATAGTTTTAAGCAGAAATATCTATTAAAATAGTATATATTGAAATTATTTCAGTTGTGAGGTGAGGAATCAGGTTCTTTATTTTCATCCTATATTTTCATTTCAATGTAAAACTGTCAAGTCCTTTTGTTGCTTACTGTGGAACTCCAGTGGGACTTTGATTTTATTTCCCTCATACATGGTCTTGTTTTACACATTTAACAGTTATGATGTTGGAACTTTAGGTAAGTGCATTCAGAAATTGCGGTACAGTAATTTCACGATTATAAGCCGCACTATTTTGACTAAAATTTTGGTCCAAACCCGAAGTGCGGCTTATAATCAGATGTGGCTTATATATGGACAAAAACCAAAAGTTGCTGTTTTAGTTTGGAGGACAGGTATCTGCTGAGAAAGGCAGGAGCTTCTCTTTGAAATGGAGAATGTAAACCCCCTACCTCCAAATTATTATAATTTTGAAATCAAGGGGCTTTCAGGTAAAAATACGAGAATTAGGAATAACGGTTCTTTTCTAGGGAAATTAAAATAGAAATACAGTACTAGAAATAAAGAAACAATCTCCAAACCCTGACAAAGTCAGAGTACAACCTGACACCCCATCAGGCAGGGTGTTGGTAGCAGTTTGATTAAATGGTGGCTGCAGTCCTCCTGCAGTGACAGATGTGGTTCAGTTGAAGCAGTGCTCCTGTAGAAGATGTAGTTTCCCTCCAGAGGTCCAGTGGTGGTGTGCAGAAATCCAGTTTTTCTCTGGAGTCCAGCGGAGAAACGGCCTACCATAGTGTCCCAAAACCTGTGTTTTTATCTTGGTAAGAAATGTTGGGCTCTTCCCCCTGGCTGGAGCAACTTCCAATGGGATGAAGTAATTTTATCAGTCCCACAGTGGGACTCAATGGGCCATTAGCAGAAAATAACTCGCTGGAGGAAGGATGAGTTGTGAAAAGATAAAGAACAATGCCCTGCCTGGTTTCAATGGATGGCCCATTAGCAGAGTATCTCCATGGAGATATGGATCACTGTCCCAACCCTCAACAGATGGTGATAGAATAGATACCTTTTATCACACTCTGTATTGTAACGTGCGGCTTATAATCAGGTGCAGCTTATATATGGGCAAAGAATGAAATGTTGCTGACATCTGGAAGTGTGGCTTGTAATCAGGTGCGGCTTATAATCGTGAAATTGTACAGTGTCAACAGAAGACAGAATGTTGAACAAAATTAATTGTGACTCCTTATATGACCTTATTCAGAAAAATAGTCTCGCTGAAGTCACCAGGAACTGCAAAATACATCAGATGCAATTTAGGCATTTGCTTGAACCTAAGAGCCTAAAAGACATTTCAAAATGTGTGGGGAGAAAAATTGTGCTTAAATTACTTACACGCCTTCAAAGGTACATCAAGTTTTAAAGTTGTGCATTGCATGACCATAAGAGCCATAAGAGGTTACATTCACCTTTGTGCTAGAGGTGGCTGAGATAGACTGCAAACCTTCTGTCATCCTACAGAGCTTCGTAAAGTCACTGCACAAACAGCTGTTAGACACAACACGAAGAATGGGAATGATAGAGCACCCAGCTGTTAGGTGAGAAATAAATTTTCTTTTTCCTTCCTTCCTTCCTTCCTTCCTTCCTTCCTTCCTTCCTTCCTTCCTTCCTTCCTTCCTTCCTTCCTTCCTTCCTTCCTTCCTTCCTTCCTTCCTTCCTTCCTTCCTTCCTTCCTTCCTTCCTTCCTTCCTTCCTTCCTTCCTTCCTTCCTTCCTTCCTTCCTTCCTTCCTTCCTTCCTTCCTTCCTTCCTTCCTTCCTTCCTTCCTTCCTTCCTTCCTTCCTTCCTTCCTTCCTTCCTTATTTTTCTTTCTTCCTTTTCTTTCTTTTCTTCTTTTCCTTCTTTCTGTTATGTTCTCCTGGTCTCAGCACATAGAGTAAGTAGTCAAGAGAATCTCTTCAATGAAGGCGCTAATTTGTTTTTGATTTTCACAAAATGTGTAGAATTGTAATTCATTTGACACCTCTATCCTTCTGTCAAAGTTGTTAGAACCTAACCAGTAAGTCAATTTGGATCAGTGGGTGAGAATATTTAGAGGAAAAGGAAGATTTACCGACTGTAAACACAACTGTTTCTGTGAGCCTAAATTTGTAAGAAATACAGCTGAAATGTTTGATATGCAAACAGGCAATCTGCTTATTTTACAACACAATGTTCTAAAGAGATGCTTTAGGCTAGAGTTATTTTATGTGCTTATGAAAAGATGATGAAAAAATAATGTTCCACACTTTCACACATTTTTTGTTATTCGTATAGCTTAATTCTTCAACTTTCAGATCTGAGTGCCATTTCAGGAAACAATCCCAACTGCAAAAAGTTTATGCACATGCTGTTAAGAGGTGCTGATTCTCTGTGCCCCTTTGTTCCTACCATAGGTCTTTTAAACATTTCCTCTTCTTTGCTGAAATACATATAAGGAGGTAGGTAACAAAAAAAAAAATCACCATTAGCAAAGAAATTATAACCTGGAGATATAAATGGAACATTGAACCTCAAAACTGCTGGTTTAGAGACTGCAGATTCATACAGATGTCCATAGAGTGGTTTGTGGTGTTTGGCACCTTGGTTTAAAGGATGTTATACTTCATTTTTCCAGAAGGAGATTTGAATTGCTGCACATTCAACTCATGTACTGTAACATTACTTTAATTCTGACTATGTCAAACTATGCAGGAGCATGTAATTGCTGTACCTCAGCTACTTCCCCTTTTCTTGGGCTGTTTTAGAAACCCTTACAACTCATAATGAAATGTTACCTCTTACTTAGTAAATGGTGGCATAATAATAATAATAATAATAATAATAATAATAATAATAATAGTAGTAGTAGTCGTAGAAGTAATAATGAATATAATTAATTTATAATTAATACCCAATTAACCATTCATATTTTTTTTCAGTGTCTTGACATAAACAGTTGCTCCCTCTGAGTAAAGATTAGCCTGTTAGGGAACTCAGATTAAGAACACATTTACCACATAAGACTAATTAAAACCCCATATTAAGAGTTCAGTATAGTTGGTTGGTTCTTGTGTGGAACACTGGATATGAATTTCATCACAATATTTATAGATACAACATTCCTCCTTTGTATCACCATCTGCTCACCACCTCTGATTCTCTATTTGAGCTTCAGAGTCTGTACCAAAGTCAACGGAAGCTTTAAAATATGCCATTAAAATAGAAACAACAGCAGAGATCTGCTGTTAAAATAATAGCAACAACATCCCTCTGTAGGATGCTGGGGAATACACAACTATGGACAGGACTGATCCAGCATTCCTTTCATTCTCTAAGAGCTCTTTTGGGAGGGTAAAATGAGAAAAGAAAGAATGTACGGGCTGGGCCTGTTTGTGTATAGATAGATGGAAATGTGTAACTACTTTCTCCTATTGTCCTTCTGGCTGAACACTGGGGAGAGATTGGAACAATGCATGGAAAAGGCATACATAAAGAGATGCTCAGCAGATGAATTCAATATAAACAGAGCTAAAACCACTGATAAACTGATAAAGTTAATTTATACATTTTCCAAAAGACTCTCCCTGTAATGGTGACTAGGCCAGCTTCTATGCATCTTACAGTCAATGGCAGCAGGATTACAATTAATGGGAGCAGTGCTTATACTGAATTGTAGTGGGACAGAGTTTAGAGGTAATGTATGAAACATTCTGAAAACACACACAAGTAGAGCTGTGAGCAAGAAAACAATGTGTGAAAATGAAAGTAGTGAATAAATGTTAGCTTTACTGTCCAGCAATTTTTTAGTTGATTGTAATGGAAAAGCACTGAGCAGTGTCATCTGGTTTGGTCCATTAGTTGTTCCTTTTTTCAAAGAATCTAAGTGGCCGTGTATGGCTGAGACGTATTCCTGGAGAGCATCTCAGAAGACACACATGTCTAATGAATTCACATCACGTTCATCAGCACAGCTTCTCAGCATATCTTCATGTGTTATACTAGCTGAACTTCAGATACATTGTAATTCCTGACAAGAAAATAACATTGCAGTGGCTAGTTTGAGAGAAAAAGAGGATCACAATTATCAGTAGTATATTTTAAGAGGCTTTACTTTTCATATTTTGATGCTGCTTTGGTTAAAAAAAGTAGTCTGAAATGTAACACAATGAACTTTTTCTGACAGAGAGAAAGTAAGGGCTTTAAAAATTACCTATTTAAACAGAAGAATAATTTAGGACAAACAAATAAAGCTAACCATAGCAAAAGGATAAAAAAGGACAAATCCTCAACATAGAAATGCCTTTGGATGATTTCTTATCCAGAAAAAAGTGTGTGGGTACCATTTGCAATGGATGTTAATCAGTGTGGTGTTTTAGGTGATTGGTGTGGGTTAGGACAAAGTGCATCTCTAGTGCAATAAAACCTGTGAATTCTCATCCTTCACTAAACAAAATTACTGTAGTTAATTTGGATGCAGAAGCAGGTTTACTGATTTTGATGCTGTTACCTGCTGAAGAGCTAGGCAGAAAAACAATTCTGTGTTTTGTGGTGCAATCACTGTGAAGTGTATGCTCTCTGGAGAAAGCATAAGGAATGCAGTCTGGAGGACTGTGACTGTTATTAAGTATCAGCACTATGTCAATGAAGTGACTGTTCTGAATATGTTAGTGATAATTGATAACTCATCAAAACAGCAACATCATTAAAAGTAAAATGTTTGATCTCTAAAATACTCTAGATCCTGCTCAGCTATTGCAGTTGCAGTTTCATGGCCCAGGAAAAACACACACAGAATTAATTAACAAAGACTAACACAAAATGGCAGCACGATAAACAATCAATTAATGTTTCAACAATGTTGAAGTGTGGGAATACAATCTTTGTAAAGAAATCAATTTCCTCTTATAATGCGTAGGATTTTTTGTCTTGCTTCCCTTGTGCATTCAGAGAGTGCTGTTGGTTAAGTGGAACATCAGATGAAGGTGTAAACTGCCTATATCTCTGCTGTCACAGAGGAAAATGCTGTGTTTTTTGTTTTAATCTAAACTGTATGAGTCTGTCAACAAGGCTGTGTGGAAATGAACAGGAGACCAAAACAAGAGGGCAAAATAAGATATCTCCATGAGATAACAGAGCCCAATTTATTATTTTTAATGACAGGCATATGGAAGAGACACGTATACTGCAGTAGTAACAAGAAACAGCCTACCATTTAATAATGGGAGAAGATAGCATTCATTTTTATGGCAGGTCAAGAGCCCAATCTACATAACAGGTGAAACTTTGCTTTCATGAGCTCAACAGGCCAAACCCATACCATGCAAGCCACAACTGTAGTTGGACTAGCCTTTGAAGTTAGTTGTATCTGCCTTTGCAGTATCAGGCACATGAAGCCCTGGAACGTTACAGGAAAAGCCTTTCAAAATTACTGTGAAGGGGAAGTAGCATGAAGGGAGAAATGTCAAAATCCACATTCTTGTGGGTATAAATCAGTCCCAGTGGCCTGAGTGAATTTTCCCTTGTTCATACTATCTGAGGCTGACCCAGCAAGACAGAAGTTTGAATACGGTAGCCAATTGGGTAGAACACCAGTGAGATAAGCATTATCTGTGCAATCTGACATAAATTTATTTTATTTTTGTTCAATAAACGTAAGAATTGCGCAGTACAAACCATACGGAGGTCAGACTGGTCTGCACCTTTGCTGTGTGCCTTCTACAAGAATTTGAGGCATAGTCTCACACATCTCTAGACTTTTAATTCCTTGATCTGTTAAGACACTGTAGGATTTCTCCCAGTCACTCTGGGTGTGCAGAAAAAAAGCTGGGATGAAAAGCACAGAAGAAGGTCTCTGCCAAGAGACATATTTTTTGTCAAGGATATATCTGCCTGAGTCAAAGAAACAACAGTTTATTTGGGTACATCAACTCTGCTCCTTCTTGCTTATTCCTGGCTGCTTTCAACTTATTTCTGTTTAGTTGATGTTTTACTATCTCTTCTCCAAGTATCCAACTTCTTCCTTTTGTTTCAGAATCCTCTTTCTTTGCTTTTCCCTAGAAAACTCGCCGTGCTCATTCTCTTAGACCATCTTGTCTACAGGAACATTATTCTAATAATTCTCCTCAGATGTTGTCTGGCACGTGATCATAAGACCAGCCACTGCCTAAGCTATTTACCTTCCATTAAAAAAATAAAAAAAAAACCCAAACCAAAAAGAAAGACGATTTTTGGTCTAGACAACTAAAAAATGCCGTTTCAAATGAATCTAGAACATGCAGAAACTGCAAAACAAGATATTCAACATTCACTAGAGCATCAACATGATACATTTCACTTAATGGAAGTATTATGCTTGTTAACAAATTTAAAGAAAAGTACTATATGAATAGTATATGTGCAATATGTAAATAATCAATATTACTGATAAAAAATATAACGACTAGGAATTTGGGCTTAGTCCCTGCTGAGTTTCTGCCTTCTGTGTGAGTAAAGAACAGAAGTTGGATTTAAAGACTCTTTTTCATCTTCTGACTAATTTCTAGAAATATGAGCTAATGGGCTTGTCCATCTGATTCCAAGGTGTCCCAGAATTAGCAAGCTTTAAGGAGGAAAGGAGAGGGCGGTTCAAGGATGAAACTTGATATCTTCCAGGTTAGATCATTCTACATGTAGGGTCTCACAGCAAGAGGGATATCCTCTCTTCCTTCTGCCCCAAGAGAACTCCACAGAAGGGGCAGGCAGTGGGCAGCCCAGGAAATCCAAGGGGATGCTATGAGGACCAGGGCTCTGGCCAAGTCCACCCAGAACATTTCTGTCATTCCAGGTCCCTGACACAACCAGGATGACAGGAAAGCAGCTTGCATCTCAAGAGGTTCTCCAGGAGGAAAGTCAACCCACAGAATATACAATGAATTGCTACAGAGGCATATATGAAGATAGAAATATCATTTTATGAAAGTTGGTTTTGACCAAATCACACCTGGAAGATTAGTAGGATATGTGTTCTCTCTCTCATTCCGTATGCTGAGAGATCTATTTCTCTTTAAAATTACATTCATTTTAGAAATTATTCCATTTTTTCTTGAGTCCATCCATACCAGTTGCTCCAAAGTGCAAAAAGGTCAGATGAGAGCTTTGATGCAATTGTTGCTGGTTGCTGCAGCTGATACAAGAGAAGACTTCTCGATTTATTATTACAAATTTATAAACATTTGATACCTGCCTACAAAAGGGTTAATTTAATCGGATGACAGCCGTCATAACACAAAGAGAAATACAGACTGGATTGAGTGAATAATTCTTTATTTTTAACCAAGATGGTAGAGAGAGAAAGATGAAGGGAAAAGAGTATTTTCTTATTTTTATCTCAAGGAAGGCCAAGCAAAAAAGTGACTGTAATTTTAATTTTCTTTTCTTTTCTTTCTTAATCCCTTTCTTATGCAGTACTCATCTCATAAATTTTCTCACACCATTCTCATTCTGTGTTAGTCTACATATATGGCTTTGTCCTCAAGGATAAATCATCCTTCAGCCGAGTTTCTTACTTCAGCTGAGCTCTGTAACAATGTGCTACCCTTTCAGTCCTGTAAGATTTCCCATTGTGGGAGGCCTTAATAGTATGGAACTGTTTTTTTTTGGCTCTGTCTATTGCCAGAAGAAATTAATGACAACAGCTTTTCGAGTCTTTAAAGTGCTGTCTGGTACACACACAAGTATGTGGTGAAACAGGAAAAGAATGTGAGAGAGTGAATTCTTTTTTTTAGCCCATCTGAGAAATCTCTGTTCTTACTTAATTTCTTACAGTTTCTGAGGACTTGAGACATGCAGGTATTTTATTTTCTGAAGTTGTTTTGTTTATTTTTTTGGTTTGGTTTGGTTTGGGTTTTTTTTGCAAATGCAGAAATCTAGCAGTATAAGGCATCCTGTACTCAATGTTTCTCACAGTTATTGCAAGTCCTGTCTCTGATCTGTCTGTCCCTCACTTGTTCAGTTTTGAGAATTCTCCTTAATTTCTCAGGACCAAAATGAAAGGCTGTCAGCTGTCAGCAGGGCCTCATCAACTGTCTTCCACTTGAAGACATTCTATCCAACAATCCAGAAACAGATGAGCTGCAGGACCTATATAGAGCATAAGTACCAGTCCTTGACGTTTCTTCGAAAACATATTGTTTCTACCATTACTATAAAGTTCTGTCGCTTAATTATTTCTACATCCAGAGGCAAGAAGTCCAACCCACACAGTTTTCAAGTTTTGAAATTTCTTGGGTTTTAAAATTTTACTGTGTTTATTTCTCAAAGAGAAAATACAGTTTGATTGAGTATGATCTTGATAAATAAGTCGAAGGACACTATATTTGGTCATAAATCCATCTGTTCCTGCTGCCTTGTTTACAATCAGACTTTCTATGATAATACTAATTTCGGCCTTTAAAGCGTGTTTCCCAAGAATTCTCAGTGTATACACAGATTAATTGATTGATTGATTGATTGATTGATTGATATTTTTATTTTGATTCTGTGGGAAAGAAGCCCCTAAAGGAGTTTAAAAGTTGTTGGCTTTTGGAGAGTTGAGCAATAAATAAAACCTTTCGGTTTCAAATCACCCAACATCTCTTCTCAGCATGTTACCATATGTCCTTTGTTTTTCCTTTTGAAGAAACTGCAATATAATCTGCTTTTCCAAAAGCCTGCCCACCATCTTTCCCTTACATAATGCTTTGGTTTATGCATTTTTGGGTTGGTTCCGTTTAATAGACTTGCATAAAATCCAGTCCAATTCCTGTGGAGTTATGCATATTTTAACAAAACCTTTAAGTAGCTTTCTGTTTATCTTAGACTGAAAGGGATTTTCCAGGCCTTTTCTTCACTGATTCTTGATTTTTTAAGATGGAAAGCTTTACCAGTACCTTTGCCATTTATCCTCACCTTTCAAGCAGCCTGCAGAGGTTTCTTATCCCAATAAGTTTAGTGGGACTGGGGTTTTTTAGATAACTCTGATAGACACATAAGTGTCTGAATTTGCATCACATGGCTGACAACAGTAAAAGTATCCCCCAAGTTAAGACCCTACCGCCTCTTGAACATTACCAGCATCTAACAAGGTGATTAGCTTTAAACTAACTACTGATCTGCAAATCCTCATCACTTTCCTCTACCAAGGACTGGATTCATGGACTGACTACAATTTTCTCTTCTGTCCTAAATTAATTTAAAATTCTTAAAATAAAAGGAAGTGATATAAAAGAAACTTGTTCCTGTGTGGAACGGTATGGAGTAGGTAGGTACTCTCTCAAGTTACTGTTTCAGAAGTCTTTGATCAGAATATATCTGCCATCTTTAAACACCGAACTTTTAGAATGAAAAGGAGGTATTTGACTAATAAAACTGCCAGCTCTTCTCCTAGTGGCCTGACAAGCAATATGGTGTATATTCTCAAATAGCAGCTCAAGAAGCTTTCATTATTGGTCTATAAAGGAGATTCTTGTAATTGCCAGTTGTGTTACTAATTATTAATTTTTTAAATTGCTTGTAAAACTTTTTGACCTAAGCTGGTCAATCATTTAACAGTTAAAGATATCATTTGAATTGGTTAATCTGTTCTCTTTGCGTTCCAGCTGTTGCTTTTCCAACAGTAAAACTTACAAGATTTTATTCTAGTGCTTTCAGCTGATAAACAGCTCATAAACAGCTCAGTAGTGCCTGTTGCAATAGCCAGTATCCCCTTTTATTAATGGAGGAGATGACAAAATTTCAAATAATTTTCAGGCTTCATGATACCCTTACTTTCTTGATATGTGCTTTATACTATGCCACTACCCTAACATTCATTAACTTTAGCAATTCTGAATTTCTCCCATCTTAAACAACTTACTGCAAGCCTTCTGAGTCTCCAAGGACTGCTGTGTCCTGTGCCCTTGGGAGCACAAATGCAACTTCAAGAGACCAGAAATTACTCATTAACAGAAGGCACTGATCACTAAAGTGGGAAGCGTTTGCATCAGACAGATGCTGGGAGAGCAGGGAAAGGAGGACATCATTATTTTAAAAACTCTGCTGGCCTGGCCAGATGGGTTAATTACTACCATCCCTGAGAGCCCACACAAAAAACAGCTGTTTGCCTGCCAGTCTGTGCAAGTCACTCAAATCAAATGAAGAACAAAGTTTAAAACACTGCCTGGACCTGAGCAGCAATGCTCAAGATGGTTCTGTTCAAGATGGTGTTGTGCATGTCGTGCACCCACTGCGAAGACCATGGTGTCCACCAGGAGTTTTATTTCTTACATATGGAGGGGGCCTCACCATCCAGAGTAACTTGGCACCACAAACGTCTTTGGGTGTCCCCAAAACTTTTGCTCTGTTTGAAAGTCAAGGCAAGGAAGGCACCCTGCCTTGTTGGAAGTATTTGTACTGCCCAGACAGGGGAAGTACTGCTTGTTATTAAGTCTCTTAAACTGGAAGCAGTTGTGAAAGCATGTTTGAAAGCAGGATATTCTCTACAGTGATATCCAGGGCTCATAAGAGATTTTCAAGGGCTTTAAAGAGGAAATCAGGTCTGATCAAGAGAGCTTGAAGATGGTAATTTAACAGGGGAACTCTGTATAATCTGAGGGTGTTGCTTCCCTGTATATTGATTTTTTTGTGATTCTGAACTGAAAAAATGCATTAAGATATTAAAACCAGAACTTCTGGAGTAAGTTTGGTTGAAACCATGAAGTGGGAGAATGCGGTAAATTTGCCCCCACAAAGCTCAGTATAAGCTTTTCCTTAACAAGGCACATCAAAGCCATAAACATTGCAAGATGTAAACCATGACAAATGTGCAAACAGAAAAATGTCTCCCTGTTCTTTCGTTTTGATCCTACAGAGGAGAGGATGGACCAGAACAGTTAACAATCCAGGATGCAAAAGGAAATAGTAAAGAAACCTAATTTGGAACCTAATGCAAACATTAGATTACTCTCACAGTCTTTGTTGCAAATTTACAGTGATTTCACGATTATAAGCTGCACCTGATTATAAACCACACTTCCGAGTGTCGGCAACGTTTCGTTCTTTGTCCATATATAAGCCACACTGGATTATAAGCCGCACTTTCATTTGCAGCAAGGATGCTCGCACAACTTTCACAAAGTTGTCAATTAGTAACAGAATCACGGGATCGCTGGGTTTACTGGCTTGGCTCAGGGCTGTGTGGGCTCGAATTGGCCCCGCTGCCCTGCCGCTGGGTCCAGGCAGGCTCTGGCTCAGCTCGGGGCTGCTGCGGGCTCGCACTTCTGGGTTGGCAAAATACATAACTTCGTCCATATATTGGCCGCACCTGAGTGTAAGCTGTGCTTCTGGGTTGGGACCAAAATTTTAGTCAAAAGGGTGCGGCTTATAATCGTGAAATTACTGCTCTCATCTTGATCTATTCAACAGTTGTTTAATGTGGAAGTGTGTGCAGAAGGTACTCCTGATAATAGCTCCCCTGTCAACAGAAATCCTCTGCATTCCTACCACCAGCAGGAAGGTGAAAGGAATTATGGAATTTGGCATTGTGGAATTTGGCCCATCTGCAGTGGAGAAAAAGGAAGCTGCTTTATTTATATATATATTTTTTTTCAACTTTACTTCTGATTCAAATTGCCTCTGCTTTTGAAGCTCAGAGGAGCTAAATAGGGCAAGTAACTGATTCCTCTTGTGATGTCTGCATCATCTTTGTAGTGAAGCTTAGTGAGTACTTTTGGCTTTCTAGTTTTGATAACATTTTTTCCCAATAGCGACTTTAAAAAAAATAAATACAAATAGAAGTATTTGTATTTTGACACTGCAGATCACCATTTCCACTAGCAGTAGGGATATGCTGTAAACCACAAAGAGCACAGACGGAATATCCTTCTGATGGGTCCTAGTGGCATTTGTAGGATTTTCTTAATGTTATGCTGATTAGCTGTAGTGTTTCACAGTTTTCTACCAATAAATAATATTTGCAGCTTGTATTTTGTTTTACAATATAAAGTGGTATTCACTGTTTTTGTATTTGCTATCATATGGTAGGGAAAAGACATATTGAGCTCTAATTAATTAATTAATTAATTAAAATATTAAGAGTGTCACACAGAAAGGGGTTGTGAAACCCCCTTGAAGTCATCATCAGCATTATCATTTTCCGTATACAAAGCTCTATCCTTGTTCAATGCTTTAACACAAAAGTCTCGTAGTTCAACCAACACAAGGACTAAAAGAGTTACATCTTAGTGAGAGCCTGTAGATTTATGTATCCCGGTGTGGGGTAAGGAATAGTCTTCAACATAACAACATTTTTGCGTACTTCAATGAAAATCCATGCAGACCTTGCCAACCTGCCAATCATGATAAAGGGTTTAGATATATGGAGTTTAAGGACCAAAGATACTCTTAGATTTCCTCATTACTTTTCCATCTACTATAGATTGCAGCATCTCATTCAGTCAACTTATTATTCAGCTAAAGAACGTCTTCTAGAAAAGCATGTAGGCTTCCTCTGAAACACTCAGAAACAGAATTCAGTACCACCTGTAGCAGGAGATATCCCACTGCTAGGAACATGTGTCTTCTTTCCCTCAGAAAGGAACTTTGACCTTTTGTATTGACTCTTGTCAAGCTTTCCTCCAGGAAATTAAAGAATTGTCTTATATTTCATATTTTATACTGTAAGCATAACCCTGCATTGTGATAAACTCAGCCTATCTTCCTTTGGTATATGCAGCAGGCACAACTCCTTGCATCTTCCTCTGAAACACATTTTTCTCAATAGCAAAAGTAATTTTGCTGTTTCTTTTCTCTATTCCACTGAACTTTTAATCATCCTTTAGAAAATACATACACAGGACTATATACAGTAGTCCAGTAGTAGTACCTCATCTTTAAAAGTTTTGACTTTTTTGCTGGTTTTGGTTTGACTCATTCGGATAATTTAAAACTCTGCCAGAATTGTCTCCTTTGCCCATTGCTTCCTGCATATTTTGTGTTCCTATGGACCCTTACTCCAAAATTCTTTTGCGACATTGAAATGGGTTGTTTCAAAATACAAGTACCCATGGACTTTTAATCAGCTTTTGGGTCAGGTTTGAGAACACAGTTTGACCCTTAAACTGTTAACCACAAAAAGTGTTAATCTTCTGCCCCCACCAAGCAAACTATTTTTATGAAAGTGATTATCTTGATGGAAGCACTCCCACCTGCTCTCAGGAAGCCTTGGTGCATGCTAATAGTTTGCTGTAATACTAGAATTGCAGCTGCTTTTGGACAGGGCGTTCTGGGCTCTGCTGTCATTCATGCAGACACAGAGCTTTCACTATTTGCTCCTGTGACCTGGATTGGTGGCTACCAGGCCACTGCTGTTGTATTTCAGGGTCCTGCCTCCATCTTCAGTCTCTGGAGGAGATCCTGGTGTTTGCTCTGTTCACAGAAAAAAACATAATTCCATATGTTTGAACTTTTCCTCAGCCTGCTTTTCCCACCCATAACTGGGAATCAGAGTACTGCTACAATTGCATATACCTAAACTTCTATGGAAGGAGAATAATTTTCCTTCAGGTCAGTGGAAGAAGAAAATAACAGGGAGAACATTCACTTGCAACCAACAACCACCTGAGGAATGCATGCTAATTTCTGCTTAGTTGTTGTTGTACCACCCCCACCCCCAAAAAAACAAAACAAAACAAAACAAAACAAACCAACCAACCAAAATCCCCAATAAACCCAAACTTGGTCATCCTAAATTATTGTTGACATACAAGGGTCCAGAGGCTGGGAGACTGAAAAATTACAACTACTCAATGTAGAGAGAAAAGATAAATATCAAAAAACGAGTAGGAGACAAAAGGTGAATTTTTAGTTCTAGCAATACAAAACCAGGGAGACAAATTTAAGAGTAAAATGTCTGGTGCAGGTAGCAGAGATCGCAAATGAAGTGAGGATTTCCAGGTATGTCTGCTGTAAAAAGGTCAAAAACATGCATAAAACACAGAATGGAGTTATAGTTCAAAATGTTGGCATGTGACTGTGTGAAATATCATATTGTATGAATAAATAGGTAGCGCCATTATCTCTAATCCTAAAACAGAAATCTCCTTTTCCTGCAGGCTTGTAGGTTAGAAAAAGAACTGGACATTTTGCAGAGAGATACTTCCATTCCGTTCAGATTTGGTACAAATTAACACCAACTCCTGTTCATTTAAGGTTTTACTAGGCTTCTCCCATGAACTCACTGCTTTAGCGGACAGACTCCAGCCCTACAATTCCTTTACTGTAGCGTGGGATTATACTTGGGAAAATGTAGCAGCATTTCCCTTTTTCTAGGAGAAGGAAAGAACTGTAGAATTAGAAAATGGGTACCAAGAGCTGCTCTTTCATTCTTTGGTTTGAACCAGATATATGTCAGAGCATATGAATATACAAACATTTGCATTTGCACAGAACAGTGAAATATAAGGAAACAAGTGGATTTTCTGAGACTGTTTCCTGAATAGCATTAGCTAATTTACATGGAAATCCTGCGTATCTGTTTTTTAGAAACAAAGTAAATGAAATCAGGTCAACGTCATCTTAATTCTCAGTAAGGATTTCCTCTTAAGTACCTTTTAGCATTTTAGAAATCCACTTTAAATTACCAGCTTCATTAGTTTAGTATAGTTTTCTTGCATAGATAGTGCCCTGTAAAGGTAGCAATTTTAAAGTAGCATGGATATTTTTTCAGTTTCCATAAGATTATCTTAAAAAAAATGTTTACTTAAGGTAAAGTGAAATAATTGACTCTTTACCTAGATTGAAGAGGTCATGTAAGGTTTAGTGCTGGTTTCCTTGATATGATTGCTTAAATAATTACTTCTAATAGAATCTTTCTAGAGCCAAAGAAGGAGTTCTTCAAACACAGAAACATCCAGACAAGCTTCTGGTGATAAAACAGGCACTAATATCAGCAAGATGGGAATCTATCCAGACTGCATGGAGCTGGAGGAAGGAGGTTAAATGAGGCATTCTTCAGAACGTACTTGGCAATTAACTGTCCTGATAAAGGAGGCATGAAAACCACTGTACAGAAGTTTTCATAGTGAAAAAAAAGATCATCAGGGAAAGAAAAACGATGTTACCATAAAAATAGTGGAAACCTGGGGGTTGGGAAGATTGAAGAGCAAAACTACTTCTGCGTAAGGGAAGCCTCAGGAAGGCATAGGTCAGGTCACAATGACTTTGTAGAAATGAATTACTGAGCAAACCTGAACCTGAACTGGAAACATTTTCTGCACTAACTATTGCAGTGGATTCTGATGACTCTAAATTGGAAGTCAGTTTTAGCTAATACGTTGCTAATCTTTTCCTCATCTGTTAAAATGTTTTTCATTTTCTGATATGCTGAAAATATCTCTGAATAGGACCTTACAAATATATGAACTTCTACCACAAACTGTATATGCGGTGGTACAGAGAATGTTGGAGAAAATAGCTTTTGGCCTGCAGGCCACAGAAGACAATGAGAAGTTTCTTTTAAAAAACCCAAACCAATCTAGTTTGCATTTTATTGTGGAGCAGACCATAGGACCTGGTTATGGGAATCATCCCACACAGAAACCCAGCCAGCATCTCATGTTAACAGATCTGTATTGTGCAGAGAAAGATGAGCCCTTATTTTCTGAGGCTTTGGCGGTGGCGGGGGAGATGACAAGAAATGTTATATGAATGGACTATCACATACTGCTCTACAAGAGGAGGACAAATTCACTCCTTCAGCTTTCCAAGACAAAGTAAAACACTGAAATCCTTCTGTCCTCTAGAAGAGGAAAAATCAAAGGAGAACCTGCCTACTGTATTAGAGCTAGGGAAAACACTGTGACACAGGAAAAAATAGGAAACTAGGAATCATAAGGCAGGCTATGCAGTATATTGCCCACACAGACTTTCAGAGCAAAACACTTTTTGCCAGTGTTCACGGAAGAGCTATAATTGGCATTTACCAGGAGCAAAAGCTATCAGAAATAACTACTGTATAGTAACTAAATGTGTAGTTGAACCCAGACTTCAGTTCCTGGTCTTAGCAGCCAGGTCAAGCAGTAGGCAGGGAAGTGGGCTAGGAGGACTGGAGGGAAGGAAACCCTAGGAACTATTTAGTACCTTCTCAACATAATCCCCACAGTTAATTTTGTGCCAAACAGCATCTGAGCAGGCCCTGTGGGCAGCACTGTCTCTGCTTATCCTCCTTGCCACCTCCATCTGCATTTCCACAGGACCTCACAGAGTTCTGGGTTGTGCATGTCTCCCTTTGGCTCCTTTGCACTGAGCAAGGTCAGTGATGATACTGAGTAGGGACTTTTGGGCACCAGTGACATTGCTGGACCAAACATGGCATTTGCAATTCACCAAGTCTCTTTACAATCAGATTTTCCTTTCTGAATATCTCTCATAATGCTAATTTTCTGCTCTGATTTCCTCTTTCTATTTGGTAGCATACCTTAACCAGTGTCTTGTAAGTCTGGCTAACAGTTCTTTCTTTGTCTTCTGTATGTTCTAGGACTTAATCCAACATTTTGTGTCTTTTGCTGATTTTCATCCAGGTGTTCCCCAACATTTTATGAAAGGTGAACCTTGTATGCTCTAGCCATCATGCTTAGTCCTGAAGCTTCTCTTTGGAGGTTGAAAATCCAGGTTGAAGATGAGGGAAAAAATCCTCTTCAAAACCAACTTACTCAATGAATAAATCAGGGCATACATTTTTCAAAACTGCCTGTGGGGTTTTTGGAGGAAAATCTGAATTGCTCTGCCTGTGTATTTGCTTTGAATGGTGTTTTATGGAATTTTCAGTGTTTGCCTTAAAAAAGGGAATCTCAGATGCTGTACAGGCAGAACACTGATT
Source organism: Catharus ustulatus (assembly GCF_009819885.2). Lineage (NCBI taxonomy): Eukaryota > Metazoa > Chordata > Aves > Passeriformes > Turdidae > Catharus > Catharus ustulatus. The sequence continues at coordinate 28,658,216 of NC_046222.1, read as the reverse complement.
TGATATTAAATCCTAATTTATGTCTGAATGCCTTTAGATGCAGTCAGATGAACTGCAATTACAAATAATTGTATGGCCACCACACTGTGCAATGCTCAGAATCCAGACCACAGTGTTTGCCTCTGAAATTCTCTCACTTCACAAAAAAAGAAAAAAAACAGAAAAAGAAAATAAAAGGTGAAGCTGTTGTTATGAATTTAACTGCTTTTTGTAAACAGCACCATGTTTCTGTTCTGAACTGAAGCCCGTAAGTGCAGCTTCTAATGACACTGCTCCAGCTGCAGGAATCTGCTCAGTGAAATAGGAGGAGGAGAAGGAGAATGGCTGCTGGCCATTTTTGTTTTTTAACGTGCATGGGTTGAAGAAAGAAGAATCCCTCATGGGATTTGATTTAGATGGTTTTGGCAGCTGTAAATTACTCACAGCATGCTGCAGAGTTTGTGCTACGAGATATTTTCAGTTCCGTTGAAATCTCATGCTAAAAAAAAAACAGACTCATGAAACTTGAACAAAAATAAGGCAGAGGGACAGAAGAATTCTGCAGATGACTTTCAGCTGGCTTATGCCTGCCTGCTCCATAAGAGGAGTTTTGAGGAACTGGGTTCAACACTTAGGGAATCTCAAAAAAACAACTGTGAATGACATTGAAATGCTGTTTCTCACCCTCAATGGCAAAGAAAGTGCCTTTTTTAGACTTTGGATTACGTTTGGGTATACTTACTCTCTGTCTTAAGATAACGCTGCGCAGGTTTTTAGTGGAATTGAGTTAGTACTTTCTAAAACATTATTTTCCTCTGTAATTATGTCCTGACATTTAAGGGTGCATCTTAGAGAACAAAACTGCTACTTATAAAATCCTCCTCTGCAAATAAACAAACAAATAAACAAAAGCCTGCGCTAAAATTAAAAAACTCTTGTTTAATGGAGGGCTGGTCCTAGAGGGAAGTGAGATCACTTTCTATTAAGAAAGGTGTTGCTGGAATTGAAAGAATGATGTATTTTGCAGTGGAAGGGAACGTCTTGGAAGTACTCAGTGTAGGTTTCATACCCCAGGCGAGCTTGCAAGGTTAGACTTCTGGCAAAAACATTTGTGAAAATGTATGGATTTGACCCAGAGATGATTGAAGAGTGGGCAACACAAGGTGTCCTTGCTGACCCTTTAGTTTTTCAGAGCAGTTATGCTTTGTCTGGACATTCTACACTGTAAGAAGCGTGGGGTGTTGTACAGTCTTTCCACACCACATGGGGCCTGCAGCAGAGCAGGGCACCTGCAGGTAACAAGAGCTGCTCACCTTTCCTGCCATCAACTGGGTAATTCCATCATGTGTTCTTACTGATGCCTGGTCTCTGGGTTATTTTTCTGTTTCCTGCACCACTGCATATAGTAGATGGTAAAATATTTTAGTAAGTGGAAATATGCAAGACATTTCAGAAAATTATATATGGACATTTTAATATAGACATTTTTGCAAATGTTGATTTTTGGAAATGTATAAAAAGGATTCTAATCAAAATGAAACAAAGAATTAGACATAGTTTCAGATATGAAACAATATTAATGCCTCTTGGATACACTTCTACTTTCACAAAATAACATTTTGTAAAGAAAGACTTTTTCAATAGTAGTTTTTGACCAGCTTCATTGTTTCATTTTTCCATAATTTTCTCAGGTAGAGTAGAACAACAAAGAGTCAAAAAAAATCCTATTATCTTGTGTTACTTAATTAGTGTTTATGAATGTCCCGCCCTGTTGCAACCCTCCTCCTCTTGGTGGGTCCTTAGTTGCAGGTACAAATGCACACATACCCACACACTCAACCCTGAGGCTGAAGCCAGTCTCCTTTAGGATGATGACAAGAGTTTGGTCTGTGTACTTTCATGTCCACCTTCCGCCCTGTGCCCTCCCAGACTGGCAGACTAGCACTTCAGGAGGAACGCTGCTTGGCCCCTGCAGAGTTCTTCCCCAGGCTCAGCAAAAAGCCAAAGAAGAAACTGCATGTCAGGTATTCATTCCACATTTGTCCCTTGGGGCCAGAGCCCCTTCCAAGATTGCTTTGGTACTGTGGGTTATGGTGGCTATGCAGGGTGAACAGGGTCGTTGTGGTCCTCAGCACTGTGCTGAAGGTGCATGGATATATTAAGATCATTTTATGCAACCTGGACGTTTCAGTCACCACCTGTGTTTTACAAAGGCTCCTAAATATTTCTGCTGCTGAGTGCAAGAAGAAGCCATTTTGGAAGGGTCTTGGTTGCCCTGTATCCTGGTAAGGCACCATGATTTTAAGCTTCTTGTCAAGAAACTGATGTTACGGGACCATGGGACCCAGCCAAGCCTTCTGTTGGCAGCCATTCAACCTCCTTTGATCAAGAGGTATTGGTGGATGAGGAAATGGGAAAAACAACATGGATATAAATGCAGTAAATTCTGTTGTTAATACTAATTTTGTGTGAGGCATCTGGACCTGCCCTCTCTACTATCAGGGGAATTTTGAAGGTTGTGCAAAATGTTTCCTCCTGTTCCTCTGCTGGATTAACAGCTGCAAAAACTGGACCAGCTCAGCAGTTTTAATCCCTAGGTTCCTGTGTGTACTTTCTGAGTTCAGAGGCCTCTGTTGGTAGTGAAGGGAGAATTCATACCTCAGTTTGGGGCCAAATGATATGATAGTGGTTATGGGATGTCATGTGTTGTCTTCCACATAATCTTTGCGTGTTTTCTCAATCAATCCATAATTACTTCTATCTGAGCTTCCACAGAGTGGTGTGGAAAGTCCTGACTTTGCTGTCTGTAAGTCCATTCCAAGGTACTCAGCAAGAGCACTCTAGTTAGAGAAAACAGGAGTGTTTGCTCTAGTATATCACACTCCAGAGCTTGATCTTCATTTTGCTGTTTGAGCTATATCTGTGCAGAAAAGGAGTACAATAGAGAACAATTAAAAATCTCTAATATTGATGGAAATTAAGGAAAATGCCATTGAAGTAGATAATGTAACTGTTGTGATTGAGGTGAGAGCTGGGATTGGTTTGTACTGAATTAAAAGCACACAGAGAAATGAAGTAGTGGGTTAAGATTTGGTATTAGAGAAGTTTCATAGATTTCCTCTGTAATCCAGTTTATGTGGCTTTGTGCCCACCTGCATGTGGTTGTCTGTTTCATGCAATATGGACATCTCACAGAGGAATAAAAATTATAACTGGGGAGCACCGGTGAGGTGTTCAAACACCAGCATGTCAGAATAATTTCTGAATTTCAGCTTGACTTGCATTTTCCATAATCCCTTTAATATTTATATTTTTCTTTCAAGTTTTTATGCCTTTCTAATGTCCTTTTAATGTCTTTATGTTTATTTTGCTTTATTACTTGCTCTTTTAAAGCTGTGTTGGTATACATATTTACTGTCTGTCTCCTAATCTTTTCTCCCACTGATTTCTTTAGCTGTTTCCCATTCTCCTTCTCCTGTGCTATCTCCCCCTTCCTACTACTGTAATCTACAGAGTTTCCACCTGTTTCCTCTGAAGACATTTGAACTCAGGATGGTCTGAAAAGTTTCATGGGTGGATATGAGTCAACAGATCTTTTTGGGAAACTTACAGTCAAAGCCTTAATTTTAGTAAATAAAAAGATTGTAGCCTTCCCTCTGACTGGAGAGGTGGCTTCTGAATGTTTGCATTAGCTACCAAGCCATATAGGAAATTCTTGGGAATGTTTTCAGTGATTTAATTTCTTGGTTACTAAGTCTGCAGAAACTGAATTATTTTGAGTATGTGTGGGCAGATTTTATTTTTGCTTTATTTTTCCACTATTCCTTTATTTCATTAAAGGTCTTTGGCCTATTGTTTTTATTTTCCTTTCCTCTTCCATAAATTATTTCTCTTCCCATAACCTCACCACATCATCTCTTTCAGTCTCTGTGTCCTTCCAGGTCCTTTTCATGTTGCTTCTTGTATTCTTTTTCTCCTTGCATTCTTCTTGCTCCTATTGTCTCTAACAGATTTTATCTACTCCACCTAAACCTGCTTGGAGCAGAAAGCGCTATGCCTCTAAAGAAACGTCTTTATGATGTTAAGACTTGAAACTGAGGGAGTCAGAATATTACCTTTCCCAAGACAGTAACTGAATTGAAGCCAGAATTCACCTGTGTTTCTCCTGTAATGTCCTCTGCTGGATGCCCTGACTTTGGGAGTAGAAAAAGGAAACTGCCTGAGGTGTCTTTTCTTTGCTAAACACTCAGGTAGAGTGCAGCCTTAGAGAGAACCAGTGGCTGCCACTTGCCATTGCCTATGGCAAGGAAAAATAGTAGACTGGGAAGGGATACAGGCTGGGAGAAAGGATTTGCTGACCAGCTCCTCTTAGCCGCCAGTCCTCAGACACTGTCTGTGAGTCCAGCTTCTGGGTGAAGGTTTTGTGTTTGTGCAGGAAGGAGCCTACCCAGTGGTGAATGTTAATACATGGCTGCTGCTTTGAGATAGCAACCATGAATTAATCATGGATTCCATGAGGGAATGGCTCAGGTTTGGGCAATCGTCGTAAGTGTGATTTAGCTTACTCCTCCCCAGGATGCTTTTAGCACAGCTGAGCACATGCACAGGGCAATATTCCTGGCAGAAGGTCGAGGACATTGTGTGTAAGTAGATCTGTGTGTCTTCGCTCTTTCACATGTGTAACTCTTGTGTAAATCCCCTCAAAACAATCTCAGTCTAAAATAAGTAAGTAATTGCTTGAGCTCACTGAAAAAACTGTAATATAATAGTTTTCTGCCAGAGATGCTGCATAAAATTGCTTTAAATTCAATGTGGAAAACAAAGCATTTATTGGGATATTGGGATCTGTACTAAAACAGTCGGTACCACCACAGAGGTTTTTGCTTTCTGATGTTTTGTACTGTTAAGGCAACCATGCTGCCTTATAAAGTTTAAAAGCTCGGCATTCTTTCACCATGCTGGCCTGTGTGAATGATTTGTATGAACGGTAATACACTTTTTACTCAAAAGTTGTACATTTCTGGCAGATTCTTTTGAGTGCTTTTCAAACGTTTGAAACAAAAAACTAAGGAGTAAATAAATGGGAGGAAATCACATGCAGTAAATCACCAGGAGTACATAGACTGTCTCAGGATTGTGAAAGAAATAAAGTGTGAAATAGCAATGATACTGTAAAAGATGCAATAAAATCAGGGAAAAAAACAGTGGGTCAGGTGCTAAGCAGCATGAAGGCTGCTTTACTCTGCTCCAGCAGCTCAGTATAGCAGTTAAGCAAACTTTTTATAGCTGGAAGTACACACACTCCAGATCCTCAAGCTGGGTGCGGTGCCCCTCTCACTCTGAGGGTGAAAGAACACATACAGTCCTTACACTGACAATGTGCAGAACTCATTTAGCGGGTCAGTGTGTGGGAATGTGACAGAAGCAGTACTCATTGCATGTAGATTTTTTGTGGTCGGAGCTCCTGTTTAGTTCCCTGCCAGCTCCCAAACTGTTCTGCCCAGTCTTGCTTACAGCAAGAGTGGGGGACCCCAAATTTATCCTTGCAAATGTTCAAATATGTAACTGTGGCACGACTGTGCTAGATTCCAGAAAAAAGTGAACAACATAGCAATATTGATAAATCTTATAACTACTGGTGGTGATGAATCTTACAGCGCTATCATAAAAAATCACAGGATTTGTTCACATTGCATGAAATTGTTTAATTATCTTCTTGTCTAGTAACCATTAGTACTGTGTGTGACATATTTAAGAAGGGGAACAAATTATTGTGCAGAAGTAATTGTGCCCATAGAAGAAAGGAGTGAGAATACGTGAGAGAGAAACAATTATACAGACACCAGAGTCGGTGAAGAAGAATGGGAAGAGATGCTACAGGTGCTGGAGCTGAGATTAAGAGGTACAGAGGGGACCAGAGACTCACTTCTAGTAAATGGAGAACCCCATGTCCAAGCAAGACGGTACCTGGAAGAAGGCTGTGACCCTGTAGGCAATCCTGGCAGGACTTTTGGACCCATGGAAAATGGAACCTGTGCTGGAGCAGGCTTACTGGCAGGACTTGTGACCCTGCAGGGGACCCATGCAGGGAGCAGTCTGTACCTGAAAGCCTGTGGAAAGGGACCCATGCTGGAGCAGTTTGTGAAGAACTGCAGCCTGTGGGAAGATCTTGTGTTGGAGAAGTTTGTGGGAAATTGTCTTCCATGGGAGGGACCCCATGTTAGAGCAGGGAAAGACTTCATCCCTGAGGAGGAAGTAGAAACAACATGTGATGAACTGACCTTAACCCCCATTCCCATCTCCCTGTGTCTCCGTATAGCAGAGAACTCCTACTGTTGCATGAGCTGTTATGTGCAGGGCTTATGAGCTGGGATGACAGCAATGATGCAGCAAAGCCAGCTGGTTGCAGGAGGCATGCTGTGGTGCATGTACCCTGTGCTGCATGCAGGAGAGAATGAGGGAAGCTCTTTGTCACAGCCTTTCCAGGAGGAGGGGATTGCTGTGCTCAGGTTTCAATGCAGGGGACAGCACGTGCCTCCTGGTTGTGCTGAGAAATAGGGCACACTCTTGTTGCCTGAAACACAAGGGACCCTAGAAGAACAAGCTCTGGGGGTGTGAGGCTGGGTGAGTGTGGTGAAGGCAGTGGGATACTACAGGTTATTCCAGAAATATCCGGCACAGGACACTTTCCCTGTGCTCCGAGGGCTTCTCTGCACAGGAGGTTCTTACTGAATATATTTTTGATTGGCAATTGGTGTAAGGAATTTTTTATTCAAGAAAAAACACAAAGTTGTATTTGCTGAGTAAGCCTGTAAGCTGACACAGAGATACATTCCTGGATTTAGAAACACCATAGTTATTACACAAAGTTGTATTTGCTGAGTAAGCCTGTAAGCTGACACAGATATGCCTTCCTGGATTTAGAAACACCACAGTTATTACACAAAGCATGCTCTATGGATGTGACAGCTCCTTCTCAGCTCCTCCCACACAGTAAACAGAGGAATTAGTTATTCTCTAGCTCTGGCTTCCTGTCAAGAAAGACACACTTTTTAGAATAAAATTCACAGGTTAGCTGTTTTTCTGTGAAATATTCAATATAATGAGCTTGTAAGGGTCTTGCCCTGGTTGCAGAGAAAGTTTCAGAGAGGCAGGGGATGTAATAGATGCAATTAGATTTGCTTTGCTGCCTTCTGGGAAAACCTATTGCTCCTATTTTCAAGTGAGGTAAAAAAATTTCATTAGGTCACCCTTCTGTAAATATCTTGACTTGTTTTTAGCAGCAGAAAGGTAACTATGGCTGCAAATCTGGCATTTCGCAAAGACATCTTGAAATTCAACCGTGGAGATAATCATTTAATTTCAGCCACCCACTTTTATTTTCTTTCTTTTTACTTTATTGTTTTATTTATTTGTTTGTGTGGGGTTTTTTTTCTGTAGGGGCAGCGGGGAGGAGGTTGTTTTGTTTTGTTTTGTTTTTAATCTCTATTCCTCAGTGGAACTTGCCTACAACTGCTCTGTGAAAATGTGTGAAAGCATTTTAGCACTAGTTTCTTTACCCCTAAAAGCCATAAAATCTATGTAAAAAACAGACTCTCAGGAGTCAAAAACAGAGTGCTGATCAGGATTCTGGGTACTTTATGCAAAAAAGAGTGCTCTGTTGAAGCAACTCCGTATTTCCCTATTGTGTAAATGTTTTTCTCCATCATGAAATGGTTGTGGACAAGAAAGCTGCTGAGATGGGTTAGGAAATGCCTCCTTAGCTGATGCACACAGGAGGAAATGAGCTGATCTGCTTGAGCAGATGAGACCTGCAGCCAGCAGTACAAAGCCAGACTGACATGAGCTGTGGAAAGGGAGGGAAAGAATGGCGTGGCATCAAGGACATTAGCCTGCCTCACTGGCATTCCTTCTGCTGGAGTGGTTTGTGAGAAGGTGTAGTGCCTCCTGGATCATCCTCTCTTTACAGCAATTGGTGCCAAGAGGCCAATTCCACCCAATAAACTGTCCTAATCCCTAGCCTCTACCTTCCCCTTTCTTACCCTGTACATTGGTTGTACTTCTGTTTTAGAGTCATCCTTTCTCTCTCTCTCCCTCTCTGCTTTCCATGGCGCATCCCACAGAAGAGCAACTCAGCTGCATCTCAGACCCTGCTGGGCTTCAGGCGGGAAGGGGTGGGTCAGAGTTTCACTTTGAAGCATCACTGTGGGGTTTCCAAACTACTGGGAAAGGAAATTGCTGCCTCTTCCCTTAGCCACATAGTTAAACTCAGCAGCATCAGAGACAAACCCAGGCTGCTTTTCACATCAAATTTTGCCGCACAAGGAGAAGGTGACAGAGTATGATTGAAGAGAAGGTGGGGAGAGAGGGAGGAAAGTATGTTCTTCTGAGTCTATCTTTTTCTTCTCCTCCTTTTCCCCATGAGAACTGGCTTCGAGTTACTAGTTCAGTGCTTCTCTCCAACCACTTCATGCTGTTGTATAGGTAGGGCTGAAAGGAAGTTTTAAACACTGATGGCAGCATTTCAGCAATAAGGAGGGCATGGGAGGATGCACAAGAGCACCACAGATAATAAAATAAGTGATGAAATAATATGTTTAGAAACCCAATAAAGAATGTGCTGTTTGGCAGCTTGTGCAATTATGCCCCACTTTCAATGAAACCCCAGTGACAAATTGAACTCTGCTTTTCCTCTGGGTTCTTCTTGAACTGAGCAGTAAGATAAATCTGCAGCAGGGTCTGGTGAGGATGTGAAGAATCGTCTGTATGTCAGAAAAGTCACACACTTTTTCATTAAGACCTCAGGGGAATATGCTAAATGGTAACAAGTACTGGTAGAACTGACAGGAAATGAATTTTTGGTGTGTTGGTGTCCATGGGAGTCTTTCCATCTCTGGGCCTTGGTTTGAGTGATTTTGACTTTCCATTCTCTGCATTTTCTCCAGTAGCACACCTTCAGCTTTCTCTGTGCCAGTTGTTTGTGACAGAAACCCCAAAGTGAGAGAGGAATATCTCAGTGAGAAAACTCTAAAGCTGGGTGGCATAGTGAGGTTGAACAGGGCTTTTTGGGAGACATGTGTAGAATGCAAATTCAATGTGCTATCTGTATATCTGTTGATGTTATTTCAAACTTATACCATGGAGACTAAAGTAGAAGTTAATGGTGATGTAAATTCTTGTTTTCTACTTCAAAAATACATTGAATATTTGCATTTTTAGTTGTGGCAGAGATTGAAAATTTGGAGAATTTTGTAGATTTCTTTTCCACGTGAAAATGTTCATCCTTGTTTTCTAAATGAAGTAATTCATTAGAATGCTTCATATTTCTTCTTCTCATATGCAGTAAGATACAGCAAGCAATTCTTTCCATTGCCAAAAAACCAACTTTTTTAGAGAAAATATGGTTGGAAAAAACCCTCAGCAAGCTCAAAATATGCATATAATTTGCCAAGTGTAGTACATGCTTTTAAAGGTTTTAAAGGAATGGGTCATGAAATGGTTTAGTTCTGCATGGTTGAAAATGTGTGGGCATTCATACACGGAAAATTACTAGCCCTGTTTTTGACATCCTAAAGGGGGCTATCTGAGGTCACAGAAACCAACTTCTGTCTGAGGTCACCACTGATGCTTTGACATCATTGGTGGGAGAATTAGGCAAACCTGAGACTTCTGTGACTTTGGTGCTTCCAGACCCTGCACTTCCCAGAGGACATCACAGTGGGGCATCCTATTGTTTCTAGTGTGCTGAACTGAGAGTCACATAGGCATGAGCATTCTGAATTAAAGTATTTTTCATGACACATACCAAACTATCAGAAGGTTTTGCCAACATTCTCCTTGAATATATCTTTTATATTAGATATGGATGACAGAAACAAAGGAAAACAGACTGGAAATTTCCTACGTTCAGAAATGCTCAATTATGCAATTATCAGTTTTAATCTTAAGCAGTATGATGTTTTTACTTTAATAGCTATCTGGATATGATTCACCATTTCCTTTTATCAGTTTTATTCTGGCACAGCTTCTAACCAGAAAGTGGAAAAGTGAGCCTCACAGTAAGTAAGGCATGTAGGTTCAGGTAAAGCTATGACTAAGAAATAGAAAGGTGTATATAAAAAGTTATTGTGTGCAACACCTGTGAAGTGTTTATGACAAGGCCATTCATGCCATGTTTTCAGGACTAAATAAGTGCTTTTAGAGTAAGTGCAAGTGATTGGTCATATTTCCCTCTGTGTGCCTGTAAATGCAACTTCAAAAGCCCATACTTCTTTCAGTGAAGTGAAAAAGGTTATGCACCTCTTCAGTTGTACAGATGAAGTGTTTTTGAGTTCTGTAAAGATGAATGAAGTCCATGGAGTTTTTACAGTAAGCCTGTGATTGCCAGATGTTGCAGTATGTGTGTGAACACGTGCTGGTGCATCTGTTGTTTGGATAATAGGATATACACATGTGGGACAACTGTGTAGTGTAGGTGTTATGACACTTGGGACCATGGCTTCAGCAGGCGTAAATCAGGGTGGCTCAGTGGAAGGAACAAAGTGCATCAGCATGTGCTTCCTGGAATCAGTGTGTGTGATGGTATATGGGGACTTGGACATGTGGGATTGTGGTTGGCGGAGTGTGTTGGGATGTGACATGGGGAGCTTCAGCTAAACACAGTTGCTAACAGAAAAGAGAAAAAGCCAAGCCACAAATACACATCTAAGGAGCATGAATGTTGAGGGAAAAGGAGAGAATGCACTTGCTGAGGCTGATCCCTCAGCCTAAGTCACCGGTTTTGTGCTGCTTTTCCTCTGTGGAAGTACATGGAAGCTGTGGGATTTTAGAAAAATTCTGAGGGGAAATTCAATTTATGCTTTGGCATGTATATGTGATATTTCAGATTTCAAATTAAATTGTGTTTATATGACACAGTTGCTTTTCATAGCACAGACTTGATTGAAGTTCCTAACACATCTTTTCCAGGTCCATGCACCATACAGCTGTAATACAGCCCTGTAACCTATTCAGTCACTTGTGATTCTGTCCCCCATTAACTCATTCCAACTCTATCCCACATGTTGTTACTTTTAAAAATAATTTGTTTCATTCCTAGCTTGGTCTTGAAACAATAGAAGCTAATAAAACCAGAACTGTGCTCAGGTTCTTCTGAAGAATCTTTTCTCTCAATCCTATCTGTGTGGCTGGTTTGGATGCAAATCAGTTGTATGTGAAGGAAATAAAAGGAAGAATATGTTTACCATTTGTGAAAACTCCCCAGAATCATTGCCTACGAAAACATCTGCAGATGTGATCAAAACAGCAAACAGAACATTAGATTGCAAGAAACTTCCCAGTGGAAAGTACCATTGAAAATACTGTAATTTCTGCTGTGTGAGCCACTGGCAGATCACTGATTTAAATCCTAAATAAATTTTTTAGGAACTCAATTCCATACATACATTAATGTATCTTTGTGTGTGTGTGTGTGTGTGTGTGTGCACCCATGTATGTAATAAAAATAGGACAGACTGAGCAAGCTAGCAAGTGGAGTGTTTAAAGTCAAGGAGAAGCTTTGTTATGAATGAAATCTGAAAGTATTTGGATTACACTCAAGAAGTTTAGACAGAGGGCAATTTAAATTGTAGAAGGGCAGATAGTCTTCCAAAGTCTGGCTCAGAAGGGATGTGGGAGGTCTGAAAGACAGCTTGGCTAAAGTAGCATGTAGATGAAAAAAATGCACTTTGATGATTTGTTGAACTATTACAAACCCAAACATCAATTCAACAGGACTAGCCTGATAATTACTGTTTTCCCAAAAGAAAATTGTAGATTGTGAATTAAATGAACAACTCAAACTTGAAACTTCAGCCTAATGGAGCTGAATTTTTCTTTTGACACCATTCCCATGGAAATTTCCTAATGATTTTCTTTTGAAAAATTCTCATTTAGAAAGGAAATACATAGAGTGGCATATATCTCATTGCAACACTGCAGAAAATGGTCAATCATACTATAAAGGTGTCCTAGTTTGGAGGACAGGTGTCTGATAAGAAAGGCAAGAGCCTCTCTTTGAAATGGTGAATGTAAAACCCCTCCCTCCAAATTATTATAATTTTGAAATCAAACGGATCTCAGGCAAAGATATGGGAATTAGGAATAACAGTTCTTTACTAGGGAAATTAAAATAGAGATACAATACTACAAAGAAACAGACCCCAAGCCCTGACAAAGTCAGAGTACAACCTGACAACCCGTTATGCAGGGTGTTGGTAGCAGTTTGATTAAATGTTTGCTGTAGTCCTTTTGTAGTGACAGATGTGATTCAGTTGAAGCAGTGGTCTTGTAGAAGGTGCAGTTTCTCTCCAGAGGTCCAGTGGTGATGTTGAGAAAATCCAGCTTCCCTCTGGAGTCCAGTGGAGAAGGGACTGCCTTAGTGTCCCAAAACCTCTTGGGAGAGAAATGTTGGGCCCTTCCCCCTGGCTGGAACAACTTCCAATGGGATGAAGTAATTTTATCAGTCCCACAGTGGGACTCAATGGGCCATTAGCAGAAAATGACTCGCTGGAGGAAGGATGGGTTATGAAAAGATAAAGAACAGTGCCCTGCCTGGTTTCAATGGATGACCCATTAGCAGAACACCTCCCACGGAGATAAGCATCACCGGCCCCATCCTCAACAGATGGTGATAGAATAGATACCTTTTCTCACATCCTGTACTGCAACCCAAGACAAAAGGTAAATAAAAAGTACTCTTCTTCTTGTGTGTGCAGTTACTTGGCGGGACTCACTGCTTTGTGACAGCAGTGCCAAGAGTTCAAAAGGACTAAGGGAAATGTAGGACCTTTCTTGTTATTAAGATACCATCTGGACCCTGATACTACTGTCATTATCACCACCATGGTAGAAGGAAACGTATATAATGCCTCTTTCCCCGTGTTTTGTAGGCCTCCAAATATCAGTTTTAAAATATTGAAAATGTTAAGCTTCTTCTGTTTGAGCTGTGTTTATGCCTAGAAAAAATGTTAATATTTTCTGGGCTTCATAGTAATTTTAAACTTCCCAGGGATTTTGCATTGGTCTCAGGGAGAATGGATACCTTTGCAACCCTAATCTTGTGTCACGTTTTCCTTTTTTTTTTTATGAAGGATTTTTCTCTTCCTGTCTGGCAGAGAGTAGTCCAAGCCACAGAATCCAGAAACAGACTGTCCCAGAGTTGGTGCCCCTTTCCACCAGGGAAGGGCTTCCACAGAGCTGGGATCTAGTTTCAAACTCCTGCACAATTTGTGATTATTTAGAGCCAACATTTTGGTTTGAGTTGGTCTCTAAATATTTGTTGTATGGCTTTATTTATAAGAATAACGACTCTATGTTTACAGGCTACCGCATATAATGTAGCTAATGCTCGGTCTCTTGTTTTTTTTTAGCTTGCTCTAACTTTCAAGTGCATTTCCAGTCTTTAATTTTACATGAACTCTTGGACATTGGCCAGACAAATTCTTTGTAGCCTGTACAGTTCAGGATCTTGACCAGATTAAAGTTGTCATCAATTTCACCTCCCTCTTCTTTTAATAAGATCCCACTTTTCTCCCTTGTACCTCTCATGTTTTTCAAGGTTGCTATTCTCTGCATTCTACTTTATTTTCTTCAGCATTGTACTCTTTTATTTTTTCTTCTGATTTAGCTGAATCTTACTTTTCTGCATGCTCTTTTAAGGTCTTGTATATTTTAAATATGGTCTTTATAAATATTCACTACTCAGCAGTCTTTTTATGAGGCTGTACTAGTGCTTCCTTGTCCTAAATCCAATCGGAATGACAGCTGCAGAGAGTCTTCTCAGGGAATTTTAGGAATCTCTTGGTTTCTTCTACACTGAAATTTCAAATTGCACTTTCCTCAAAGCTAGTCTGACATACTGAAGGCCCAAGCTATTCTTTATTCTTGCTTTCCAGAAGGCAATAACACTACATCAAACCCTGAATCCAACTTTTGTTAGTTCAGAGGATTTTGTTCTCCTGAAATATGATTGCCAGAAGCCTCTGCTGGGAAAAATGATGCTTAAAAATTATTTTAAACAAACAAGATACCACCATGCACAGATGGGAAGGTTTATAGAATAGGTTTCTGGTTGACATCTATGTGATGAGGTATTTTTAGTTGTGATAGATAGTCTAAAGCATGGATTGATGAATTGCAGACAGTTTTACTCAATATGATAGGATTTGGTGTGAAGTCTGTGAAGAAAACCTACACTGTTATACTACTTGGAACAATCTTGGTCACCTATCTTATGCTTCTGCAATGAGAATTTGTACTTGCCAAGGATGAGTTCAGAGCCCAGCAATCAGCATCTCCATCTTCAGCTGATGCAGTTCAAAACTGGAGCTGTTGTCTTGGATGTCTGGTCCTAAACTGAATGTTGGCGTAGCGTATATGTTTTCTTTTTCTCAGCATTCTTTGAAAAATTATAATAGATTGTGAGATAAAAACCCACTTTAAAGCTTAACTGTGGCTGATATTCTTTCTTCTGGCTGGAGCAAAAGTTAACTTTTAAGGGCAAACACCCATGGCTGAGTATACTAGTAAACTCCAGCTGCTTTGTACTTCTTTGCCAATACTGTCATAAACCCGATTTAACTTTCTGTTTAAACCAGGTTTACAGCTGCTTTGCATTGCTGGAGTGGAGCAGAGCAGCTGGAGCATACCGCTGAATCAGGGTGATATTTTCTTTGCTAAGTCTTGTATGTCTTTGTTCAGTCTTACATGGAATAAAACAAGACAGAAGTAGTCAGCTCTTGGCAGTGCACAGTCAAATTGATGCAAGACTTGCATTTAGAGCCAAAGCCACCATGGGTCTTTTTGTGTCTCTTTGTTTTTATATTCTCCTACTAGCTGTGTTTGCCATGGGGATATAGATGTGTGATAACTGTACTGGCCTTAAACTCAGTTTTGGTAGGCACATCATTTTTTGAGTGGGTTTTGTATGTGTCATTGGCTCAAGTTATCTTCCAAAAACACTTTATAGCACTATTTATTAGAAGGATGAAGAAGATTTTGATGTTAAATCAGAGGAATTCTTCACTTCAGTATCAGCTTGTCTCTATTGGTACCACTTGTGATGATATCAGGTTGTTCCATTTGTCTGTGCCACATTTCTCCATCTCTGCAACATCTTCCAGTTTTATCTTTTTGAGTCTTGCTGATATGAATGCTGTTTTGTCTTGTCATGGTTTCATGGTCTTAGGCTAGAAATTATTTATTTGAATGCTTCTTTTGGCTGCCTGAGATTGCAATGCAGCATGAATATAGATGAAGTTCTTGGTTTGGACAGGTTTGTACTGTCATCAGTAAATCCTGATGTTGGTTGCAACTTGGAGTCATGAACAGAATAATAATGAATATTACTAAGGGATACACTGGATGAACTTTAAAAGGTTCCTTTGAGCAAAAAATCATTCTGTACTCTATTATCAGTAATAAAAGGGTTATAAATTCTAGATGTATGTAATCAATAATGGGCTAATGCTGGGAGAAGGGATGATTACAGTAATTTCACGACTATAAGGCGTACCCTTTTGACTAAAATTTTCCCCCGAACCCGGAAGTGCACCTTATAGTCTGGCGCGCCTTATATGATGTACAAAGTTGCGACATTTGCTACCCCGGAAGTGTGAGCCGTGAGCCGTGGGGGGAGCCGGAAGTGTTGCGGTAGCCGGGTGGGGGCGGGCCCAGGGGCCCGCGGCACCGCCCCTGCCAGGTGAAGGCAGGCCCGGGGGCCCGCGGCGCTGCCCCTCCCGGGTCCAGGCGGGCCCGGGGGCCCATGGCTGCCAGGTGGAGGCAGGGCCTTGGCCAGCAACCATGCAGGGGGAGCTGGGGGCGGAGCCTCACTGCAAAAATAAAGTGCGCCCTATAGTTCGGTGCGCCTTATATGATCTACAAAGTTGCGAATTTTGCCGACTCCCGGGGGATGTGCCTTATAGTCCGGTGGGCCTTATGGTCGTGAAATTATTGTAATCTACTACGGCCTGTGAGTGAATGGAAAAGTTCAGGGGGATAAGATAATCTATAAGGACACCTGCAGAACTATCTTTGTGTTATTTGTTTTGTGCAGTATGTCCATATGGTTACAATCACCAAGTGTTTAGAAGCCTTTGCCTACAGCAAGAGCAATTGTCGGATCAGATGTGCAAAATACACTGTGTTAATTTGAACGGCTCTGTTGTACTCCAGACTGCTTCACCTCTGCTGCTCCTGCTGCCTTTGTCACAGCCAGACTTCTTGTGTGTTTTTGAAGTTACTGAGGTTTTGGTCTACTCTCCCCAAGTACTTGTTATCAGGGAAAACAGTTGTGTATCTGAAGTAGTTGCACCAGCAGCTGCCCCACCACAACCAGATAAATTTCCACTCTTACAAACTGTTTGTATTCTGTACAATAGAAACTTAGTTTCTCTTCTTCCACTTTTATGGGGTTGTGACATTTTGTTTCTAAATTCCAGTAATGTCACACTGCTTTATGCATGGTTCTTAGGCTGCTGATTTTGTGGAGTGACAGTAGCCAGTTTGAAAATCATAAATCTAAAAAGAGCCATGAGATCAGTTTGCAACCAGCAGCAAAAGCAAGGTGTCCACTCTGCTAATTTCTGCTGAGTTAAAAGGAAAAAAATAAAAACAAAAAAATGAAGTTCTCTAAATTTTCTTGGTCCATACATGTCCTATATTTTGCACCTTCGTTGTAGTCTGCAGGTCCTAATGGCCATCAAATCAACTGCAGGAGAGACAGAAAGACCACCTGTTGCACTAAATATTCACAAATCCTGCAAACAAAAATAAACAGTAAAAGACCAAACCCTTAACAGCTTGTAACAGCTGCTACATTCCACCTAAGAGAAATCTTTATGCTAATGGAATCTGACAGGATCTAAATTAGATATCTACACATACGGGGGAAAAAAACCCTAGAAATAAAAAAGGGGGGAAAAGAAGAAGAGTAAATAATGACAGAATGAGAGTAAGTCTGTTGGGCTCCTCTGAGTAGGTGATGTTTTATGTATGTAAGTCATTGTTCCCACTCCTGTAGTTTACATTTTTGATAGTTTGAAGTTAAATATTAGTTGAGTGCATGAGCTGCATGATATAGCCAAGGAATAAACTGAGCTCTATTTCTTTTATTGGTTAAGTAGGAGGTACAGTATCCTCACTGTGCTTCAATTGCAGAAAAAATTCTGCTGAAGATTCATCTATGAAGATGCATAGAAAATAATCTTTTAATATCTCACATACCAATTTGCCTCTTGTACCAAACTGATGAAAGCCCAGGAAATTTACATGAGGAATACTAGCTAGTTGAGTCACAGAAAAAAGTCAGGCAGTAGCACCTTTCTGATTTGTGTGGGACGACTCTGATCCCAGGACACTGGTGCTGGAAACTGGTGCTGGTTGGAGTTATTGTCCATCATCTTGGGGCACTCATTACAGATGCTGACCCCAGAGTCACCACCCTTGTCAGAAGAGTGTTTTCCTTCCTATCTGACAACAGGAAACCTGGGGATTTGCGGATCAGAAAAAATCATAAGCTGAGGGTTTCCAGAGATAGTAGAAATGCAAAAGGGATTAAGAAAGCAAAAAATTTGAACGACTTTATGTTCTTCTTTAAGCTCAGAAATGGGCAAAGGTATCCCTGGAAGATTTGAAAGATACCCTCTGGTCTGGTTAGATTCAAAGGTTGCTAAAAGTGCTGAGAAAATTCCTCTCCTCCAAATCTGTTAAACTGCAGTAAGTAGCTGAATGCATGGTCAGTGTGGTAAAAAGGGATGGTTGGAGGCCATCCAACAGGGCAGTAGAAAAGGGAACTGTCTTTCTGTACAGTGACAGTGAAAGAGAGTTATGCTTCAGGCCTTAGAGAATTTTTTTGCACATCGAACCCTGGGGTCTTTTCCATAAAATTTGCACTATTTTCCCATTAGATAGTTTCAACCTCCTTGAGATGTAGTTCTTGTAATAGCAAGGCTGGCTTTGACAAATCCAAGTCCCATGGTAAAAAAAGTTGGTCAGTCTGTTTGTCCAGCAAGTTGCCTGTAATGAGGGACAGTGCTTTAGTATTTCCTCTGTGTTTTCTGTAGGCAAAAACCTATTAGTCTCGAAGAGTTAAGCATTGGCGTTTCCCTGTGGTCACCATGTCTGTCTCCACAAAGGCTGAAATGTTTGTGTTCTTTTCTGGCTACATATCACTTCATAGAACAGCAGAAATAATTGGCGGAAACATCAGAAAAAAAGAACATAAAGAATAGCAAGAATGGAAATGGATAGTTTTAGAAGAGATTTGAAAGAATGAGGAAAATGAAGGAAGCAGATTGATACTAACTGTGCAGTCAGTAGTAGCTTTGGATACGTTCACCTCCATAGGTGTGGTGCAAAAGGAAGGGCCCTGTTTCAAGCAGACATGTGAGAGGAACGATCTTGTAAAGAAAAGCAGTTAAGATCAGAAAGTGCAAGTTTGTGGGTTCCTGTGAAAGCAATATGGATATTTTGACCTGAGACAGTCTCAGCTGAATGTCCTGAAACTGAAATACTGTAGGGTTACTAATCTCAGTTGCATCTACTCCCACTTTTGTTAGTGGTCAGTGATGGATGAGCTGGTTGTGAAGTATTTCTCAAGGACTGCAACATAGCAAGAGAAAATCATGAAACTAATTTAATTGCACTTGTTTAACTTCTGCCGAAAGTGGTACAAATTATAGATTCATCAGGATTGAAAGTGATTTTCAAAATCATCTACAACAGTCAAACTATCACTGCCATAATCACCCCTGAACCATATCCCTACATGCCACATCCAGACACAGTAGGATTGCAGCCTAACATAGTGCAAGAGAGTCAGCATTCCTGGGGCATTATTCTTGGTAGGTCTCCTAACTCTGAAAGGAAGCTGTGTCATGGGGAATTTCCCTCTGATGGGACCTTGAGTTCAGAATGTGGGCTTTTGTATAAGGCACCTCTTAAAGAAGAAAGAAATACTCCTATCTTATCACTTTGGAGCTAGAAGAAGCTACATGTAGCTTATCTTCCTCAGAAATCCTTCTCTTTGTCCTTCAGTCATACACAGTATGGAGTACCAGCCCCAGTCTGCATCTCTGGTGTCTGGTATATAGTTTTATATATCTTGTTGGTGCTTCAGGAACTATTGCCTGTTTTCCCTCTGCTCACACCAATCTAAGTAAAAGTAATTTCTTTGAGTTTAGCAAAGTTGCACCCCACTGAAGCTGGTGCGTGAAGAAATCAAGTTCCCAGTTTGAAGGCCAGAAGAATATTCAGATCTTCCTGATTGTTTCATTGCGAGCAAGTATGTACACAGAGTGGCTTGAGCTGTGCTAGCTGCCAGCTGGTACAGTTAATTACAGTAATTTCACGATTATAAGCCACACCATTTTGACTAAAATTTTGGTCCCAACCCAGAAGTGCAGCTTACACTGAGGAGTGGCCAATATATGAACAAAGTTCGGAAATTTCCCAACCCGGAAGTGCGAGCCACGGGCCGAGCTGAGCTCGCGAATTGAGCACCTGCCAGTAAAACCCATGATCACGTGATTGTTACAAATTGGTTACTCTGTTGAGCGGTGGGGGGAGGTGGGCTCATGCTGGCAGTACAGGGAGAGGTGGGGGCTCCATCCTGCTGGCACCACAGTGGGGGAGAGGTGGAGGCCCCCACTGGCACCGCGGGGAGGGCGGAGCTCATGATTTGAGCCCCTGCCAGTAAAACCCACGATCGCGTGATTGTTACAAATTGGTTACTTCGCTGCGAACAAAAGCGTACCTTATAATCCGGTGTGGCTTATATATGGACAAAGAATGAAACATTGCCGACACCCGGAAGTGCGGCTTACAATCAGGTGCACTTATAATCGTGAAATTACATATGGAGACTGGTTCACCCTGCATCCCTCTAAAGATTGCTCACTTACAGATATTCACACCTGTCTCTTGATTAATTCAAAATCCTAGCACATGGAGACAATTCTAGTTAAAAGTCACAGAGTCTTGTAGACCTGGCTGTCACTAGGGTTGAATTTCGTACGTCAGATGCACTTAACCTTCCCTGAATTCCCTTGGGTCTAGAGTAAGTGTCTCCAACTGGATGACAACATTCAGATGAGCTTAGCTCAGGAAAGGCTGAAGAAAACACAAAACATGTCTCAGTACCTATCAAGTCTAAACTAAGAGCAACAACACTAGTGACTCTCCATTTCCAAAATCAGAAGAAGGAGAGGTAGTTACTGTTCTGTGCACTAACTTGGGAGTAACAAAATTCATAACTCAGGACACAAAGTAGTATCCTTGGGGGAAAAAAAGATTTCTACTCTCCTTTGAGTGGTACCACATGTTTGGGTAGATACTGGCTTATTGTACTGGTAATTAGTGGACTCCTTTTGCAATTTTTGATTTGTGCCAGCATGGAAAATTATATCCAAGGTTATGGCTCTCCTTTGACTTCTCTAAGTAAAGAAAGACCCCTCCAGAAGTCTGTAAAGTCAGTGGGATGATATCAGTCCGAATCAGTGAGAAGGGGTTTAAGCTTTTTGCAACATGCAAAATTAATTCCCAGGGATTCCCAAAGCTCCAGCCACATGTCCGGTTTGAAAAGCTGTGCAGAAAATGCTGGAATGAAGTGGTAACAGCGCCTAGCCAAGTGCCATCTGTTGGCTGTTTACCATATTGCCTCAGAAGACAGTTTCTGAGTGCCTGAACCAAGCACAGATGATGTGGTCTAGACTCATGTCTTTAAATTCAGACCTACAGTTTAGTACCTCATTTCAGAAGGAGTGCTCCATTTTTCCCTAGGTCCAGTACCTTCAGACTTCAGTGTAGTTTATCTTTAAATGGGACATTAGGAAGAATTTATTCACAGAAAAGGTGATTAGACATTGGAATGGGCTGCCCAGTGAGGTGATGGAGTCACTGTACCTGTTTAAGGAAAGGCTGGATGTGGCACTTAGTGCCGTGGTCTGGTTGCCATGGTGGTGTTCAGTCATAGATTTGACTTGATGATCTCAGTGATCTTTTCCTGTGCAATTGATTCTGTGATTCTGTGATTCTCTGATCTCAGAGAAGATGTAAGACTTCTGGTTAATGGTTTTGGACATGAGCAGGTATACAAACAGATCTCACTGTGATTTGTGAAGTACCCTCTCTTTTTGTTGAAGGACAAATTGATTAGCCATTCCTAGGGAAACTTAAGCATAGTGACCCCTACTCAAGCTTACTTCTCCAGTGCTTTGAGGTAGAATAATTTTAGCTAGAGGAGGAAGATAAGATTTGCTCCTGTGTCACTGGGTTAGTGAAGTAGGGAGTAAATGTCTCAACTCCTTTGTACTCTCAGATTGATTATCTGTCCTGTGGCCACATAACCCCAGAAGATTATCCCATATTATCTTGAGTCCTTGAGTACCTTGTGTGTAGTATTTTAGTTTTGGATGTAGGACTGGTCTCCATGTAACTATCCTCTATGCATAGGTTTGTGTTACTCATTTAGAGGGATGGACTTATTATTGCTTCAGCCTAACCTGGAAGTCTATGGGAGACATAGAGAAGCCTCTTTTCAAAATGGATTGGGAGCAATAAGTGAACTAAACCTTTCCCATGTCCTTCAGAATTTCTATATTGTACTGGCAGATTGTCTAACTAACTGACAAAGGTTACTGAAAACACCCCTCAAACAAAATGTCTCATGCCCAGTGAGATCACCTAAAGCTCTCATAAAAGAGAAATGCTTCCTGATGACACCTGGAGCTGGAAGTTTCTCATAAACTATCAGTCAAACACTTAAGTCCATACCACAGCAAAATGGTTTTTCCAGAAATGTTTCCATGTAGCAGGAGGTGAGGATGGTGGTTCTGTGGGTGGTATCTTCTTTGCCTCCTTCTTCTTAACTGTAGCCCTCTGCACTGATGTGCAGCCTGCTCCAGGAGACACTGTCTCTCAGAAACACTGTAAATCTCAGACTCAGCCTACACGACCTCAGGGTTGTTAAAGAGTTTCTGGTATTTCCTTGGTAAGGAAGGAATTTTATATGCCATAATTTAATCACATTTTTAGCACAGATTGTTACTTTTTGTCTCCTTAGGTTTCCTTTGCAGAGACAGTGATACATACCCCTTTCTTTCTTCAAGTGCAGAGTAAACAGCTGTTTTGTTCATTCACTGGAATGCTTTTACTGGTATGATCAATGAGGACACTCTAAAATATTGTTTCTGTGTGTCCTTTGAAATCCACAGAGCTCTTCCTGAGCCATTTGATGGAGTGTTTTGCGTATTTTATTCTTTTCCTAATAATCTATATAATACTAGTGCAAATTTATTAAAAATAAGGTTCAAAACAAAAGCACATTGCTTTGCAGAATGTATTGTTTTGCATTGATGAATGAATGAATGAATGATTAATTCATTAATGAATGAATTGTTTTGATTAAATGTGGGTGTGAAACACTGCTATTTGCAAAATTTCATCTTAGCCCTCTGTATGAAAATGAGGACTGAACATATGCAGCATATCTACCTAATAAATAACTGAAATATTTTTGCAAAAAATTGACCACCTGACTCAGTATGCCAGCCTGGACTTTGAAACTAGTTGAACCTCACTTTTTTGTTTATTTGTTTATTTTTTTAGCAAACCTTCTTCTTCTCCTCCATACAGGTGGTTGTGTCATGTGATATTTTTTGAAGTTTGCTTCAGTTGTTTCCTTGGTAGTATATTCCATATGTTTCCTATCACCTTTTTTTGTTCTTTAGTAGCCTAGAGCATTTTCCTCCCCAAAACTTTCATGGTTATCTTTCCAGGATATATCATTGTTCAAAAAAGTTTTATAGAAGCAAGTAAAACACATTTCCAGAATAGTGTTACCAAACAGCAAAATAAAAAATGTTCATTTTTTTGATAGTGAAGATATTAAAGGGAATAAAAAGCTGTGTTGTTTAAAAATAACCAACTCTTTTACAGTATTGCAAGAGAATATTCAATTAAATGAGATGTAGTTTTCCACTAAGCTCATCTTACCTTAGCTTGAAACAACAGGTTGAATTAACTTTTTTTCATTTCTGATTTTCACCTTTACTTTGTATTCCTGCCATTGCTTGCTACTATTTGTATTTTGTGTTCAGGGTCTTTTTTTCAGCTGTTTCTAAAATTTTACAAAAGAAGTCAGATATCATGTTGGAAATTCAAACCCCCAAACCAGGCTATAAATCACAAAACCCCATACATGTATATGCTATATAAAAGGCCATTGTACTATTCTTTAGCACTTCTTGTATTGACTTTCCCCCTCTTCCCTCCTCTTACCCCTCATAGTAGGAAGAACTAAGGAGTCTTACCTGGTTTCTTTACTTTGCAGATTCAGAACAGAGCACTGGGTCAGACACAGAGGTGCTGGCAGAAAGGACATCCTGCTCATTTGGCTCCCATTCTGATCTTACATCTGGTGGCTCAGGCCTTCAACCTCCTCCACCTTCATCCATGGAAGAGATCCAGGTAGAGCTGCAGTGTGCGGACCTCTGGAAAAGATTTCATGACATTGGGACAGAGATGATCATCACAAAAGCAGGCAGGTAAGACATCTCTGGCTTTCTGTCTAGTTAAAAAAGAAATCATAACCAAATAAATGGATTTTTATTTTATTTTATTTTATTTTATTTTATTTTATTTTATTTTATTTTATTTTATTTATTTTATTTTATTTTATTTTTTTTAGAAAGAAATTTTTTTTTTTTTTTTTTGCTTCTTGATAATCCAAAGGGATAAATGTGCAGGAAAAATTGAATGGTTGAGTTTCTCAGCTGTATCTCCTATTAGTTTTCTTAAGATAACTAAAGTTGTCTCATATGCCTGTTTGAATAAGTGACTCCAAAGGAAAACTGGCAGCTGCAGGAAACCATTGAGAATAGTTGTTCCTTTGAGCAAATAAATCAGGAAACAATCATTGTACTGTTGGCTTACTGAATTTAAGATGAGCTATGAATTTGGGGATAAGCCAATTGAGTTTCCTTTTAAGTTTCCATAGCACTTCATGAGTTTATTGATTTAATCTCAAATATAGTGAAATTCAAACTCACCTTTGCACCTAATGAATGTCTTCCTGCAGCTCTAAATAGATGCAGTGTTAATGAATTCCTGTATGAAAAACGTGCAAGCCGAATGTTTTCCTTTGCTGTTGCAGTGATACCACGACTGAGGTTAAAAGAGCCACAAATCAGAAAGACTTTGTAAAAAGGTAACCTCACCATGACAGGTTAGCTGTGGGGAAGATCTTCACTGCTGCATTTTTTATTTAAAAATGCCTAGAAGTCTGTTTGCAGACACAAGCTAGATGTAGTTGTACATTTCTAGATGTCCCAAACTAGGATTTTTAGGCATGTTTGCATTAACCGGCCGTTTCTTACCTCCACCAAATTGGTTTTTAATTCCACGTCAGGACCACGGACAGAGCCCGCCAAGGCGCACAAACACCGGGAGTGACCAGGGAGCTGTCCCAGCTGTGCCGCAGAGATGCACCAGGGAAATTTTAGCCAGGTTTTTGGGGAAACCCACGGTGTTTACAGAGTTGTTTAATATCCGTATTCAAAATTTAGCAGAACAGCTCGACTTGTTGTTTCACATTCTTGTGAAGTGAGTGCTATTGCTCTCTAGCCCCAGAAAGTCCAGATAATTCAAGGAAAGTTACACTGGAAAAATAACACAGATGATTCCTGAAAAAGATTATCAGAGCCAGATCAGCTTCCAGTTTTAGATTTCAGTGGCAAAGGAAGTATTTTTCATCAGTACAGAGTAGGCTGCTGGTTTCAACCTTCTGCCTCAAATGGAAGAGGCAAAGTAACAGGAATGATATCACTCGCTATTATGCAACACCTCTTCTCTGCAGATGTTAAAGCAGACACAGAGAAAATCGTTATTATCCTCTTTTCATAGGTGGTGACATTGTGACCTAAACAGATTAAGTGATATGTCCAGCATCATTAAATATGGCACTGGAAGAACCAGCTTCCTTCTTTTTGGCTTCATTGTCCTACTGCCTGAACCACGCTGTTTCAGAAACTTAAAATAATACATTATTATCTGTTAGATTGATTATAATTAATTCTCTGGTGATACATGGAGTAGATAGACCTAAAAGCAGCATAAATACATCTTTGCCAACCAGTTCAAACTAAAATGACCAGAAAGTAGTGGTATGAAGAGGATCTTGGCAACTCACACATTTCTGAATGAAGCAGTTGACCTTTCTGACACCTTGCAACCTCCAGTGTGGATAATTTTTTCACTTACAAAAGACCATATATCACAAGTCATGACTTCATTATAATCTGAAATAATATTCTTTCTCCTTGAAAGGAAATGCATGTAATGATTTGAATCTTGATGGCCAACTGTCCCATTACAGTCAAAGAAAAATCTATGTACAGTAATTTCACGATTATAAGCTGCACCATTTTGAGTAAAATTTTGGTCCGAACCCAAAGTGCAGCTTATAATCAGGTGTGGCTTATATATGGAGAAAGAATGAAAAGTTGCTGTTTTAATTTGGAGGACAGGTGTCTGCTGAGAAAGGCAGGAACTTCTCTTTGAAATGGAGAATGTAAATCGCCTCCCTCCAAATTATTTTAATTTTGAAATCAAGGGGCTTTCAGGCAAAAATATGGGAATTAGGAATAACAGTTCTTTTCTAGGGAAATTAAAATAGAAATACAGTACTACAAAGAAACAAACCCAAACTCTGACAAAGTCAGAGTACAACCTGACACCCCATCAGGCAGGGTGTTGGTAGCAGTCCCATTAAATGGTGGCTTCATCCTCCTGCAGTGACAGATGTGGTTCAGTTGAAGCAATGGTCCTGTAGAAGGTGCAGTTTCCCTCCAGAGGTCCAGTGGTGATGTGGAGAAATCCGGTTTTCCTCTGGAGTCCAGTGGAGAAAGGGCTCCCTTAGTGTTCCCAAAACCTCTGTTTTTATTTTGGTAAGAAATGTTGGGCTCTTCCCCCTGGCTGGAGCAACTTCCATTGGGATGTAGTAATTTTATCAGTCACACAGTGCGACTCAATGGGCCATTAGCAGAAAATGACTCGCTGGAGGCAGGATGGGTTGTGCAAAGACAAAGAACAATGCCCTGCCTGGTTTCAATGGATGGCCCATTAGCAGAATATCTGCCGTGGAGATAAGGATCAGTGCCCCCACCCTCAACAGATGGTGATAGAATAGATACCTTTTATCACACTCTGTATTGTAAGGTGTGGCTTATAATCAGGTGCGGCTTATATATGGACAAAGAATGAAAAGTTGCTGGCACCTGGAGATGAGGCTTATACTCAGTGCAGCTTATAATCGTGAAATTACTGTAACTACTAAATAGATGTGGGTTTTTTCTGTTTGATTATGTTCTTCTCCAGAAGTGATGTTAGCAATATTGGAGGGTTGATGGCTTTTTCTTTTTCTGTTGATTACATTTTTTGGTTAATCATTGCAAAAGCATAATGAAGAGCTGAGCAGTTTCTTTAGGTAATACACCTGTTCATTGAGGGTAATTCTTAAATTAAATGGTTAAACAGTTCAACAGGCTAAACATTTTCTCTCAGAGAAGATGTATCTATGATGGGTGAGAGCTGGGTCCAGCAGTCCTGCATGATACATGATGCATGCCAGAGATTAGGTTTTCTTATTTCTGCCATAAATAGCAGAACTGGTGTTATTACTTGAAGATTTTCTACTACTTATTCAAATTGTTAGAGACACACAGAGTAATTTACATCTGCTTCCTTCCCTACAGAAGATTTTGCTCTTTTGGTTTCTCATTGAAAACCCTGAGTCCCATAAGGCCTTCTGGTTTTGAAAGCCATTATAATTACAGACTCAGTTGCCTACAACTACAGCTGCTTCCTTAATTTTCTGTGACTTGTAAAGCACTGCCTGGTTCCTACCTGTCCCCACAATCTCTCTCTGCTCTTTCTGTGTAATGCTATGAGAATGAGAATTGAACCTACGTTTTCATTTCAAACATATTTCTGGGGCTATATCCTGCCTATGTCAGGCACACCACACTTTTTGACTTTCAGACTACTACTCTCACTCACTTCTGATTCTGCTTTGTTGTTTTTATTTTCTTGATGCTGTATTTATAAATGTCTTATTTTTTGTCTGTTTCCATAAATTTTCTCCAGTCCTCTTATAACTCTTCTTTCTTCCTTTCCATCAAAACATTGTTATTTAGATTTTAATCAGATGGTTATAAAAAGACACCTTTGTTCTTTGTGTAAAACATGCAAATGGCTGTCAGCTGCAGTCATTCAAACCTGCAATTTACCTTTATCTTTTTTTTTTTGTTTGAAAGGCGACCTTGGACTATGGACAAAATAAAATAAGTTTATCTTAAGCCCCAGGTCATACTGACTTGAACAACTAGTCCTAAAATAATTTTAAACTCTTTTTCTCTACATCCCTTTACTAACAGTGATCATACTGGCAGCATCAGTGGAAGAATTTGAAATCTACCTCACATCCCTACTATCCCTATCTAATGTCCATGGTCACCTGAGCTGCAGGGGTAGCTGTTTGTTAACTGATGCATAGAAATGCTGCTCAAAGTGGGAAAAAAAGTTCATTATACCTGGGGCAATACGCTATAGGGAGCGCTTGGAGTCCTCCTCTGGAAGGGAACAGCTGCCTACTGTTTATGGAGGAGGTGATTTTATGAGTGCTACCATTCATACCAGCACATCCAAGAGGTTTTGTTCTGGGAACACAGCTTCTACCTGTAACAGAGCCAGAATCTCATCTCAACAATAGGGGAAATGATCTCATCTGTCATATCAGTTACCATGTTTGTGCTGCATGATGGCTCAAACCAAAATACTGATGGCCAGGTTCGGTAGTAAGACTGGAGAAACCATTAGTGAGTGAAACAGTTGACCTTGTCCTCTCCTGACTTCTCTGTGTCTCCTGATGGGTTAAGTGTTACTTTGTCTGCAGTCTTTTTGCCTCCCTGAAATCATGAGTCTGAGTTGTCTGTAGCATGAACTCAGGGCTGTTTACATTACCAGGTGTTATTTTTTATTTCCAGTGGAAAGAAGATCCCCAAAGTGCTCCTCAGTTGGAGACAGCAGCAGAGATTTTGTAATCAAGCTCTGTTGATGCTGAAGGCGCCCACGGAGAGAATTTCTCAGAGCAAGGGCTGGCAGGTCACAGCTACCAAACTGATTTTTAGAGTTGCTTGCTCCATCTTCTGGGAGAATGTCCACTTTGGGAGCAACTTAGAAGATTTGTTGGTGTCCCTCTCCTTCACAAACTGCTACCAAGCCCTCCCCTCAGCTTTTCCCATCAAAACTGCATGATCCCATGCTGCAGAGGGAAACAGAAGGGCATTCCTCCATTGCCTTTCCTTTCCTTGCCTTCCCTTCCTTTCCTTCTCTCTTTACACATTTGTTTCTCTAAAGAAATACACATTTGGCCTCAGTCTTAAATGCAAGGAAATATGAGATATGAAATAACAAGGATAACTTCACGTTGCCCTGTAAACTAATACTTTGTAAATGCTGCGCGTACTTAATCTGCAGACCTAAATCACATTATTTTGCAGTTTCTCAATTTGATTATTTTCATGCCTGGGAAATGACTATTCTGGCTATTTCTTTTGCTACAGTTGAAGAGCATATCCCTTCATTTTAGAGTTTTCATTTAATTGATGTCACCCTTATACAAACCTACTCGTACCTAAGTTCCTAACTTAAGGGTAAGAAATGGAAGCTTTATTCTATTGGGAAAAAAAATCCAGTTTGGGGATGTACCTGTGGTTCTCCTCCTATTAACAGTTTTCACAAAGTAAAATGAAACTATATTTTAAAATAAAATCTTAAACACCACCATGAAAAGATATAGTGTCAGCTGCCACAACCCAAACAAATTTTTTTTTTGTTGAAAGTTCCCAAAAATTGTTCTTAATACGAGTACGCTCCTGTGCTGGCAAATACTTTTTAACTAAGTTCTAGAGATAGCTATCTATCATTCGCTTTTTTCACATTTGATGTTCATAAACTTCAATCTCATTATGGAGGAAAACAGAAATTGAGTAGACTGTGGCACATGATTGTTACTAAAATGCTTTTTGAAACACTTCTAAGTGCTCCTAAAGCAGTTCTAATAACTTACTTCATATCACATTGTATTTCCCCTAAAGGGATACTATGTGTAAGTTCAGAGTCTTAAGTTTAGGAAGACTGTTTTCCTGCTGAGTGGTAAAGCTAACATATAAATAACTTGACATCCCAAACTGCTGCTGATACAAAACCTCCTCCTAAAATATATCAGATGTCATCACATGTTCCCTGTGAAAACAGACAGCCTTCATGTCTGTAGCTGTTGACTATGAAGCCAATACCTTTCTAGATGAAAGTTTCTTGACTCTTTATTAATACAACCATATCCAAATGGCCTGAATTACTTTCAAACCTTTGAGCCTCTTGTTTTGTATAAGGCTGGTGCCTCTGGGCAACCAAGAGCCAGTCAAGGGGAAATGCAGAGAACAGGGACTTTTCCAGGATTATACACAAAGCACATCCCTAAGTCTCCACTATTAGCCTCTGCCTTTTCCATTTCCCTCTTTCCACACAGCAATGTTGGCATAGACCTGCTATGATGGTTCCAGGCCACATCTTTTTGGCACAGAAACCTAAGTTACTTTTATACCCATTGAAAAAGAAAAAGAGTAATAATTTATAAAACTTTAAAAGTACACTTCAATCTAAGAGAAAGTAGCGGGATCAGTCAATCTCTCTCCAATAATTTTAGAGATTAGCCTCTAAGCCTGCTGAATGGTCTGTGGTAATCTTTTACAAGGTATTTCATAAGCAAACAACACCACAGTCTATAGTGCAACTTTACACGGGACTGCAAATTTGGAGTGAGCTTCTTGGGACACAATGCGTCCCAAGTGCATTCAATTTTCCCAACAAAGTGCACAGACTTAGACCCAAAGAGACTCTGATTTAATCCTGGGTTTCTCATCAACCCTCTGAAACATGACCTAGCTCTTTAGCTGCTCCCAAGCCACCTCTCTCTAATTAAAGAGAGCTGGACTGTAAAATGCCACATCCTGTACCTATTTGGCTTGGCAGATTTAATGAGCCATTGTGGCAGAAAAAGGGTAATGCCCTCAAGCCACTGAAGACTAATCCATTATTCCTTCCCCACCTCCCCTCCAGTCATTCTACTAGCAAACTCACACCGTCAGTTGCACAAATTGCTTTCTCCTTGAAGAGTTTCTGCAGACATTTTTTCTGGCAGTTTTATGTCTCTTATTACTTGGGTTAGCTGTGCTGTGGGACGGTGCTCTCCCCAACCCCCACCATAAATGCCCTTTTCCAAAGCAGATGGAGTTACTAATAGGTCAGATTCTCAGTGTGGCCTGAAATGAAAGAGCTGTGTGTAGGGCAAAGGCTGAGCATCAACCTCCTCCTGCTTTCCACCTTCTTCTGCAAGTGGCTACATGTGGCTTGGCTGGGAAAGAATGAAGTAGATTCTCATGATCATGCAAGGTTTGAGATACATGTCTGGAGATGTTGACACAAGCTTCCTGTTTTCTTCCTCCTTCAGGCTGTGTTCACTAGCAATACTTATAGAAACAAAAACGTTGAAAAGACAACTAAATCTTCCTTCTGACATTTCACTGCGTCTCACTAAATAGAAGGAAAAGTGTCACAATGGTTTGTAGGGATGGCTCCTAGAAACATTTCTTGAGTACTTTCCTACTATTTTGGCATTGTGTTTTTAATTTGCCCTTTAATATACTCCCTCCATCCACATACTTCCATCCTGCAAGGATATGTCTACTTATCAGAGAAGCAGAATATGATTTTATATAAACATCCAGTACAGTAATTTCACGATTATAAGTCGTACCATTTTGACTAAAATTTTGCTCCCACACCGGAAATGCGGCTTACACTCAGGAGCGGCTAATATGTAAAAAATTTTCTGAAATTTCCAACCCTGGAAGTGCCAGCCAGGGTGCCAAGCCGAGCACCTGCCAGTAAAAACCAGGATTTCGCGATTGTTACAAATTGGTTACTGTGTTGCGCGGTGGGTGGGGTTGGCTCAGTGTTGGCAGTACGGGGTGGGGGGAGGGAGGCGAGGAGCTCCCTCCTTCAGGCGGGAGAGAGGCGCAGCCCAGGGGAGAGGTGGGGGGCTCTGTACTGATATCCCCATGGCCCATGGGGGAAGCGGGGGTGCTCCTTCCCCTCATGTCGCTGCCGCTGCGGGTGCCAGCGGGTTCCATCCCTGCCTGCCACCGCGGGGCAGCACTGGGGCGGGGCGAGCGAACCCGGCAGCAGTGGTGGCCGGCCCCGAGCGGCCCCGCCAAGCGGCAGCGCCAAGCTGGGCCACCCGACCCCATCGGCAGCCCCGAGTGGGCTGAGCCTGCACAGCCCGAACGGAGCTGGTAAACCCCATGATCCCGCGGTTCTGTCACTATTTGGCAACTTTGTTGCACCTGGGTCCTCGCTGCAAATGACAGAGCAGCTTATAATCAGGTGCGGCTTATTTATGGACAAAGAAGGAAATGTTGCCAACACCCGGAGATGTGGCTTATAGTCCGTGTGGTTTGTAATCATGAAATTACTGTACTTTTGGGGTTTCTCCTACCAAAGCTCTGTATTTTCTAGGCAGAAGTCATTCAGTTGTGTAACACCATCCCATAGGACCTCAGATTAAGTTTCTCTAAGACAAAGACTGAGTAGCTGAGTAGCCCCTCATGTAGAGCTCAGGTCTGAGTTAACAGTCAGTGAAACAATGCAGGATTTCCTTCAGTCCTCTGCTCAGATTTCAGTGTTGCTCGATTCCTTCTGCACCTCATCAGCTCCTCAGATTTTGGTGTAAAAACACACATTAGTTGTAAATATAATATAGCGTAAGTAATTCTCTCAGCATACTCTTTGAGGGAGTTGTAGAATAGAAATTGGTCTACTGGCCACCATAAAATTTTTAAGAAGAAGAAATCATACAATAGCCACACTAACACTAATGTCCTTTAAGGTTAAAATTGTTCTGATCTGTTCTCTTCTGAAATAATTGCTACAAACACTTCTACAACAGGGACTGTGTTTAGCAGAGTTTAATTTGTGCTCAGACAAGAAGAAAAAGGCTGGGAATTGCTTCTTTTTGGTGTAGAGTTCCATACCTTGTCTATAAGAAGAAAATGCTT
Organism: Catharus ustulatus; assembly: GCF_009819885.2. Lineage (NCBI taxonomy): Eukaryota > Metazoa > Chordata > Aves > Passeriformes > Turdidae > Catharus > Catharus ustulatus. The sequence goes on along the minus strand of NC_046222.1, from coordinate 28,626,024 downwards.
AAGATGGATCTGGATCATATTGCATAGAAAAGACAGCATCTGTTAAAGAGATTGCACAAAACACTACCAGGGCTTCAAGGAAACCATGATAATAATGCCAGTGTTTCTGATGAATCTAAAATATGTTCCTAATAAGCAGATTCATTTTAGGGATGTTTTTTTCTTGAGTAACTATAAACATGAGAGTGAGAGGGTCTTTAACCTCTATACTGATATGTGATATTCTCAAAAAAAAAAAAAAAAAAAAAAAGAGAGAGAGAGAGAGAAGTACAGTGATTCTGCATTTAATGGACTGTGAGAGAAGAATTACAGGTGGATGACCAGTGGGAAAAACACGACGTAAAAGGCACACTGCCCATCCTAGAAATGCCTTAGAGAGGACGATCTGTGTGAAGCATAGCAGAACTGTCTGCTAGGAGCTGGGAATAGAGTGCTTGACTATGAGCATTTTATCACTACTTACAGGTTATTATCTTTTGACCCCTTTTTCTAAGTGGGGAAAAAAATTGATGATTCAAACCACTGCCAGCACAGTCTTTTCTACCCACACCAAGCCCAGAGGAGTCACGCCAAGGACTGGGCTGTGTAAAGTAGCATGCTTCTGGTGCCAGAGAGAGGTACAAGGATCCTCTTCAGTTTCCTTTTTCACCATTTTCTTCCTTATTTCTACTCTTATTTTCCTAGGAGAATGTTTCCAGCCATGAGGGTGAAAATTACAGGCTTGGATCCCCACCAGCAGTATTATATTGCCATGGACATTGTCCCTGTGGATAACAAGAGATACAGGTAAGCTTTTCAGGGGCACAGGTGAGAATCTTGTAAGAGCTTACTGCCAATGATAGCCTAGGGAAGACACCTGCCATTAAACACCATTGCAAAGGTGCGCTGGAGGAGACCCTGTTGATTTACACCAATATAATTGATTTGACCAGAATCTTTAGACACAAACCCAGAGTTTTAATAGAGTCTGTTGCACTTTTGGGATGAAATCTTTTTCTTTTCAAGCAGCAGTTTTTAACTGAGGAGGTCTCTGTCATGCATTTTCTGATTGACACGATTAGTAATGACTGTCTGAGGGAACTGATAACTGGAGTTATCAAGGGGGGGTCTGCAGCCCCTAAAACTACTTCGTCAAGAAAAGAATGGGCAAGGAGCAGCTGCACTAATCCAGGTCCCTCAGGTCTGGCCTGAATGGGATTGGGTGATTTCTGTTTCAAAAGTGCTTACTGTCCAGCACAGCAGCCTCAGTGAATATTGGTCCCTGACATACTTTATGGAGTCACTGAGAAACTTTCCACTGCTGAGCTAAAGACAGGAAGAAGAGATTTCTCTGATATTAATGGGCTTCTGATCTTGAAAAATACTCTGGAAAACTCATGATCCTCTGCATCCCAGAAAACTCTCCATACTGACATGATATATGTATTCTTATTAAAAGAGCCCTGAGAGCATGTCTTTTCTCCAAACAGTCTTGATTGAACCACATTTCAAGGATTCAGAATTGAATCTCTGCTTCAAAGGCTAAATACCACATTTTTGCTCCCAAATTGTACAGAGTTTTTCTCAGGAAAATGCTTTTCCTGGGAAGTAGCAAGATAGTGTTTGATACTCAGCTGGATGTATTTCCTCTTTCTAAGTGTGTTGTTCTAACAACATTGACATTGAAAATACATTTATTTTCTTACCCTTTGTTTCTGTCCTGGTTAGCTTGTGCAGCCACATACGGCAAACTAACAGGAAAGGAAAAGACTCCTCTTTATTTTTTTTCCCTCTTTTTCTTCCCCCCCAAGTTCTTGTGAAAATACAGGAAATGAGTCACTGTTCGTAGGTAAAGACTGGAACATCTTAGCAGAGCTGAGTAGAGACCCAACGAGGGGCAGCACAGAGCAGAATTCAGAGGTGTCAGTGGAACTGTTTGTGAAATGCTTTAGAGGGAAGGAGCTGCAGGACAGGAGAAAAAAGGTGTCTAGGCAAAGCTGTGATAGAGAAATTTTATGGCATATATAGGATGGCTGGATCAGGAACGCAAAATATCTCAAAAGACCAGGAACACAAAAATATTTTTTTCCTCTAACCCCAATGTATGCAACACTATATGGAATTTCCTGTTTTGCAGCATTTCAAACCAGAAATTCTGTTTTATCAATTATTTTACTGGTATTCATTGGATATTGCCCTTTCTGGGTGAAGCCACATGTGTTTTCCAAAGCTTGGTATGATATATAATGCAGATTTCCAGAAATTGCAGGGTATTTATTAATATTTTCAGATAGTACTTTGTTTACCCATATTTTGCAGCCTCTTACTCTGGCTCAGAGAGGGTTAAGGAGCTGAGAAGGTACATGTGGCAGAGTTTTAGATGGAAAATAACTGCAAGGTGGTTTTAATAAGGAATGAAGTCTGAACCAGTGGCTCAGGGGTAATCTGGCTTTCATTTTGAAGGTAGGAGGTTGCAATAAAGCACATTCTGCCCTGACTGCAAATGAGAGCTTGGGGTGCATGAGGGTGGCAGGGGAGGGGGAGCTCTGGACACACTCCTGCAGTGAGTGAGTAGCAACCTTCCTTAGCCACCTACCCTTCCTCTTGTAGGTATGTGTATCACAGCTCCAAGTGGATGGTGGCTGGCAATGCTGATTCCCCAGTGCCCCCGAGGGTTTACATCCACCCTGACTCCCTGGCTTCTGGAGACACCTGGATGAGGCAAGTGGTCAGTTTTGACAAGCTCAAGCTGACCAACAACGAGCTTGATGATCAAGGCCATGTAAGTTAGAAGTTAATCCTAGTGCCTGCTGTCCCAGCCTTGCTCCTCTCAGACTTGAAAGGGTACTGCTGCTGCTTTGATGCTCCTGTGTCCTGTTGGGCACATGTGTCTATGTCTGCTTCCAGATTTATGGAGCTGTTTTTGTGATTTCAGTGCTTTTCCTCAAAATGTTGCCTGACCCTATAAAGCACCTTTCTCTTTGCTCACAGCACAAATGTTGTCTCATGATCTTGTAAGAAAAGGAAAAATTTCTCCATATTACCTCTTACTCCATTCCTGCTTTCTTGTATATCTGGATGTTGTGTAAAATATTTTGGGGGTAAAAATAGTCTGTTTCCTTTTGTTTTCTCTTCAGATAATCTTACATTCAATGCATAAGTATCAGCCTCGTGTTCATGTCATTCGCAAGGATTTCAGCAGTGATCTTTCTCCTACAAAGCCAGTTCCTTCAGGAGATGGGGTGAAAACCTTCAACTTCCCTGAGACTGTTTTCACCACAGTGACAGCCTACCAAAATCAGCAGGTAAACCCTTCATGTTCCTTTTATGTTGTGCATTCATAAAAATATCAGTGTGCTCTTTGTGACTGAGGCACTAACTTCTTTGAGAAACATAGAAAAGTTACACTTTACAGGCTAGAAAAGAAAATGCATGCTCTGGGGTGTTGTGTAGACATGAAGTATCTAGCCAGGAAACCACATTGAAGATAAGATGGCTGTAGCTTTTACTGTAAAATAAGTAACTAAGATCAACTGTAAAGAGGTGGGTTGTGTTCAAATTTCCTTGGTACCTCAGGGTAGAAAACTAGAGTAGCCTATTCTCACTATAATTTTAAGGCAGTAGAGCTGCTGCAGATCAGTTATCTCAGAGATAAAGCAGTTGGGTTTTTTATAGCAGTGAAGGAAAAAGTTTTGAAGAAGCCCAATCTCATCATTTGATAAAATAAACCTGTAATAAATGCATGTATTGTATATAAACTGAAGTTCTCATGCATGACTCTCCTGAGGGATAGGGGTCAGGTGAGGAATCAAGTTATGCACCTGAAATTTAGGAAAGTAGATTTCAGTTCTTCAAGGAGATGGTCAATAGGATCTCCTGGGGGCCTGCCCTTAACAACAAGGTATGGAACAGAGCTGGAAGATCTTTAAGGTAGTCTTCCATACAGGCCAACAGACAGCAGCCCCCAGGAGCCAGAAATCAGACAAGGAAGTCAAGAGACCAGCATGGCTGAGTAGAGACCTGCTGGACAAATCAAAGGCAAAGAAACAAATACACAGGCAGTGGAAACAAAGACAGGTACCCTCTGTAGGGATTGAGTTAGAAAAGGCCATAGCAAAAATAGAACTAGACCTGGTAAGGGTTGCAAAGAATAACAAGAAGGGCTTATGCAGGTAAGTTAACCAGGAAAGGAAGGTTAAAGAAGGTGTACATCCCCCTGATAAACAACGCTGGAAAACTGGTAACAACTGATGAGAAGGCTGAGGTACTTAACAACTCTTTTGCCTTCGTCTTCAAATGAATAGTCATCTCTTCTACATTTTGAAAGGATGGACAGCAGGACAGGGACTGGGAAAGCAAAATGCTTCCTACTGTAAGTAAGGATCAGAATGGAAGGCTTTGGGGTGACCTAATTGCAGCCTTCCAGTACAAGAAGGGAGTCTACAAGAAAGATGGACAGAATTTTTACAAGGGCATGTAGTGACAGGATAAGGAGGAATGGTTTAAAAGTGGAAGAAAGTAGGTTTAGACCAGACATAATGAAGGAATTCTTTACTGTGATGATGGTAAGGCACTGGCACGGGTCGCTCAGAGAAGATGTGGATGACCCATCCCTGGCAGTGTTCAAGGCCATGTTGAATGGGGCTTTGAGCAACCCGATCTAGAGGGTATCCCGGCTCATGGCAGGTGGGTTTGACAAAAAGGTGATCTTTTTGGTCCTTTCCAACCCAAACCATTCTGTGACTTTATGATAACTTGTGTTTGAGTTGGGTCTTGCATAGTTCCCAGTGATGTGGCTTAGTATTGACTGTAGATACCATAAGGAAAAGATATTGCTGCAACAGGATTGCAGTATTTAACCAATTTTTTAAGAATTGTGAATTCTAACAATTTACTGAAAAGTTAGTTTTTAAAAATTTTGCAATGCATAAGAGAGCATCTGTGCAGACAGTGCTCCCATAAGCACTGCTTCTTTTTCTTCCTGTGACTCCCAACTTTTTTTCTCAGTCTGGTCCCCTTGAACTGACTTAAGTAAGGATCCAAAATGGATGAAATCTATTGCAACACACTGGTGGGTTTGCTATCATTGCAGTATGGAAAATTCCCTGTTCCCCCTTGCCCAAACGCAGATACTCCACAAATCTTAACTGAAGATCAGACAAGGAAAGAAGATAGGGAAAGGAGAAGAAATTAAAGGAAATTAGCCTGTCATTCTTCCTTAATGATCAGACTTATAAGACATAATTGTACAGAAAGGAGGTGCAACGGAGGGATCCCTGTGAGGGACTGGTATCATAAGCTGCCTCACAGTAAAGAAACACTGACATTTGTCTCTCTGAATTCCAAATGTTTGGAGATTTTGTTCCACATAACTTGGGAGGCACAATCACATTTTTATAATACCAGTAAAGAGATTCTGGTGGGCTGGAGAAACCTTTTCATTAAAAGCAAATTGAAATCCCCTGAATCTGCCTGCATGCCCTCCAGTGGCTGCAGAGCTTTGCCTTGCTGGGGGAAGTGTTTCTGGAAACAATTGTAAAATGTTAGCAAATCCACCACAGGGATTCCCTCTGCTGTAATTCCATCCTCCACAGAACATATCTGTCTCTGTACACACAAGTCCCAGGACAGCTGCAAAGTCAGGCTAGCGGAAATTAAGTTCACAAATTAAGCTTCTGCAAAAATAGGAGCTGCATTCCAGATCTAAGGTTAATATTCAGAGCAAAGGCTTGGTTCTGACAGAAGCAAAACACCTGCAAATCCCCTTCAGATCAAACTGTATTAAACCAGTCCTGTTTGAGCAGTTTCAGCAAAACCACCTCAAATTTGGTAGGATCTGGAGATCTCGCTCTCTTTTCATTCCAAACATAGGATCTCTAGGATGGGTTGGGATTGACAGAGGGAAGATCTTGTGCTCCACCAGGTTGTGAAATAGCCAACAGGGAGTATAAACCGCAGGCTGCAAGGACAAAATCCCGGTGTTATATTCCATATTTACCAACATGGAATTCAAACTTTAAAAAAAAAAAAGCAGGAAGGAAGATTTCCCTGAAGCACTTCATCTGACTGCTGCCTCCTTTATTTAGAGGAGGACAAAAAAAATTTCCAGACCAGCAAACTCTTGAAGGCCATCCAGTCACTGACCAGAACAACAGCAACTTGTATGTGTGGGTGGCCACCTGATGTGTTTGGGGACTGGAGCCTGTGCTTTGCTTAGCCTTTTCTCTTTAGCATTGTTTGAAGGTCCATGAGTTGCATTCAGCTGCTGGATATCTGGGGTGTTGAGGCTGAGATAACTCAGCAGCCAAATCTGAGCAGGGTGCCTGCTTCCCAAACTACATGGCCATAGATAAATTACAGCTCCTGGGGTTTTACAACTGGTGTGCTTCTACTTCAGGAACAACTTTTCAACCCCAGCATTGTGCCAGGTTTCCTAATGCTACCGTGATTTCTGTCCCTGGTGCCATTTTTTGATAAGCAGATTATCTGTTAATGGATAATGGAAGGGCGAATTTAACAGAGGTGTGGGGAAATGAAAGATCATTGTACAGGTGGCTTAGGCAAGAATGGTAATTAATTATGGTAATTAATCATCCATAATTTTCATTTGTTGAAAGAAAAACATTGAAGAGATCAACTAATTATCTTATTCTTGCTCTTAGATCACCAGATTAAAAATTGACAGAAATCCCTTTGCCAAAGGTTTCAGAGATTCTGGGAGAAACAGGTAACAGAAGCTTTTTTGTGTTTTCTCACCAATCTCTTCCTTCCTTTCCCTGATGAGTGAACAAGGCATATGACTAAAGTTGAGAAAGGCAATTTTTAAAAAATTAAAAACAGAGATAGATAGATAGAAAAATGGGAGATTGCATACTGTAAAACAGACAAATAGGTCACAGCCTAACACTGTGCAAAGTAATTACAGTAATTTCACATCCATAAGGCGCACCGGACTATAAGGCGCACCCCTGGGGAGTCCACAAAATTCACAACTTTGTAGATCATGTAAGGTGCACCGGACTATAAAGCACACATTTTTTTCCCAGCGAGGCTCCGCCCCCAGCTCCCCCTGCTCAGTTGCTGGCCAAGGCCCCGCCTCAACCTGGCAGCCTTGGGCCCCCAGGCCCGCCTGTACCCAGTGGGGCCGGGGCATGCCCGCCACCCCTCCATGCCGCCTCTCCAGGGCCGGGCTATGGCCGCCGCCCCTCTGTGCCCCCTCCACGGGGCCGGGGCGTGCCTGTGGAGGGGCTGTCCTGCCTCCATGGGGCTGGGACGTGTCTGTGGAGGGGCTGTCCTGCCTGCACGGGGCTGGGGGGTACCTGTGGAGGGGCCGTCCCGCCTGCACAGGGCCAGGGCGTGCCTGTGGAGCGGCCATCCCACCTGCATGGGGCCGGGGGGTGCCTCTGGAGGGTCATCCTGCCTCCATGGGGCTGGGGCGTGCCCACTGCCGCTCCACCCTGCCTCCACCTGGCAGCCATGGCCCTGCCGGCTCCCCCCACGGCTTGCAGCTCTCGCTTCCGGGTAGGCAAATTTCTGAACTTTGTCCATCAGATAAGGTGTACTGGACTATAAGGCGCACTTCCGGGCTCTGGGAAAAATGTTAGTTAAAAGGGTACGCTTTATAGTCGTGAAATTACTGTATTCTTTATTATATATGTAGGGTTGGTGGAAGGGCATTTTTAAATTTTAATTTTCACAGGAAATGCATAAACTTGGAGTGCAAATGCTTGCTTTACGTTAGAAGAAACAATGAGTTTCTCATAGGTGTGCAGGATAAAAGCGCAAAAGTATTCTTGTTTTAAATAATTTCAGATTTTTTCCAGCAATGGCCAATTGTTTAACTTTTAATGTGTTGATTAATTTTGCCACGATTTTTATGGAAAAATTAAGTAGAACACCTTAAATATTATTTAGAAGAAATAATATTTTAACAGCACAGTAATTAAAATGAAGCTTTAATCAATCTCCCCATTGTATTAGTAAAAGACGTTACAGAGTTACCAAAAAAGAGTAAGAAAAAAAAATTTCAACTTTTTCTGCCATTCATGAATCCTGCAGCAGAATGTGCAGGAGATCTAAATATTTCAGATCTAAATGATGTAGGTGTGCTTTAAACCAGTGTAACAAATGCTTTAAACCTTAATTATACAATTAGACATATATGACTACATTACAAGAAGCCTAGGGTTGTAAAGCAAAGCTCTGAGTGTGCAGACCAGAGTAAAAGTTGTGTACATAGCCCTCATTTGCTATCCCTATAGGCACTGTAATTCAGTTTTACTTGCATACTCCTGTTGTGTGTGTTTACCAGGACTGCTGTCTCCTTTGTAAGGAGGTTTGCTAAGGTCAGTGTTCATGAATGGGCAACTGCCCTGTGTTTTCCACCACTCACTTTAGCGCTACACTCTCCATGATCACAAAGAAGACATTTAACTGACTTAGAGACTTCCTAGCTCAGCTCCTCTGCTCTCATCTTACTGAAGTTATGTGAAAAGATGTTGCCACTCTCATTTGATCCCCACTGTGATCATCAGTTCTCCTTGAGGCATAAGTGACTTTTATTCTGCTCTCTTGTGTGGGGAAAGTGGTATGTGTCCTCGGTACAAGATCTTCCCCATGTGCACAGATACAGCTGCACTGGGGGCTGGGTTGGGGAGAGGAATTGATACAGTTCCAGGTACATCGTGGGCTATATTAATGTGGAAGGCATTAATAAGGTCCTAGCTCAGTGAATTTGGACAGTTTCCTGAAAATGTTGAGAATTGCTGATCTTTGAGGCTCATTGATTTAAGAAAGGGCAGGAAATTGCTACATGGCTGCAGCTGTGAGGAGGGCTCAGTAAGGCTCTCTGCTGATGTAAAGAGGAATTAAAATCTTTAAGGTATTACACATCAAAGGGAGCAGCCTGAGGGTTTAGGAAGAAAAAAACAGGCAAAGGTATTTGCGAGCATATAGCAGTCAGGCGCCTGCCTCACAAGCAGGGGTCTGGCTGCAGTTGCACTGCTGTTGTCAGCTAGGGGAGGATGCGAATGCTCAGCTGGCTCCTTCCCAGAGGACACGTACACAGATATTCCCATAGGAGGGAGAAAAGCATTAAAGGCCAAGCTGTGTGTGAAAGAACTTTCCATATGGGACTTTTCTTAACTGTGCTGGATGGTTTTTCTCTCCTTTGTGAATTTGTAATCTCATTAGAATCACTGGTCAAAAAACAATTGTGATACTCTGCAACATCCCATGTCCTTCCCACAGCTTCAGTGTACTGCAGTGTATCATACTGTGACTGGAGAAGGCGTCACTGAAAATGTAGGTCTCCTTAGCACAAGAAATAGGATAATTTGAAGAAGGGCCATTTGTGAATCAGCAAGCTAGTAGTATATGCTCAAGGGGTTTCATGTATAATGTCTTAAAAGGAAAAAAAAAAGGTGTAGCAGCAGTAAGAGAAACAGAATTCTGAGGCAGCTCCAGGACATCCTATGCCAGTGACGTTGGATACTGAGTCAGACATTGGTTAGAGTTTGCCAGCAAATGATGGAGGAAAGAACTCCCAGGGCAAAAGCAGGAAAAGCAGAGCATGGTGGAAGAAAAGGAACTCTTAAGCCTCTTCTTTCAGGACATCTCTTTTCTGCTTTATGTTGAGGCTCTTCCCTTAAATGGAGATGGATATTTTTCCTCCACTTATTTATTGTTATTGTTTCACTATTGTCTCCTGCTGCAGGAATTATGGACGTGACTTGTTTTTAAAACTAGCTTCCATTTTAGATATTTTACTTCCATCAGCTTGCAGCCTCCCATTTTATTTTCTTATGACTGTGGTCTCCATCCAGTGCAAGAGTGCTAAATCCTGCTACTCTGGGGATACCCCATCATGATGTGACTGGCTGTATCTATATGGGGGAGCAATCTTTCCCCAGATCCTTTCTTGAATCTCTTTCTGTTATCTTCATGAGTGTCTTTCTTTAGACCTTGCTACCTCAGTCTCTGAGCTGGGAGAGGGAGCACTAAGGTGTTTCAAAGGGAAGGATGGAAAAGCTCGGCAGTTTGCTGATGTTTTGCTGTCTTTGAGGACTCCAACCATGTTAAGTAATGGTGTTCAGCAATCTAACCATCAGCCTTGTTGAGTTGCAGAGGCAGCTTGTGTTTGAAGGCCAAGCCTTAGTTTATTAGAGATTCCCTCTACCTGGTTTTTGGGCCTTCTTCACTTTTTACAAAAGCACATACAGTATTTATAGAAATGCAACAAGAGAAGTTCCTGATTTTGAAAGAGAAGTTTCCTGGTCATGAAAGGATACCCACATGATGTATGAATAAGGCAGGTTATTACTTGGTTGCTTTCCTGAACTTCAAGAGATTGAGAAACCAGTTTTTGACATATGTAGCTCAGCTAGCAGATGTTGGGTAGTGAGGGTGCAGATTTAATGCCACAGAGACTATTTTTAGAGACTGGGTAAAGTTCATCTGACCGTGGGATGCTTGCAGGAGCTCCTTATCCAGGAGGAAACTAGAAAGGAAAACAGTCCAGAAACTCAACAGGGTGATGGAAGAAAAAACCTCTAGTCTGAAGGAAAAAACAGCACTTTCCTTTCAGACGTCGGCAGCTGAGGTGAATAAAAGTTGTTTGTGCTGGAAATACTCTTTGAGCTTTGTCTAGGATAAGAGAGCCAGGAAGGCACAAATTAGGCCAATAGTTTGGCTTCCCCAGCAAACAATGAAGTGATGTCCTGAATCCTACATGCAGTGGAAATGGCAAGATCAGCCACATGGGATGCATTATGGAGGTGCACAGATAGCTCATTTCATTTTTCAGACAATGGAACTGTTTCATTTACTGCCTATTATTAAAAGTTTATAGCACTAAAAATAAAAGAATGAATGAAAAAGCGAGAGCAAAATTTGGATACCTTTTAAAGGACTGACCTTATTAAAAAATGCTGGCACTGAAACCTCTTCTGATTTTTTTTTTAAAACTTCCTTCATAAAGATGGTGTGAGAGGGAAAGGTTTATGACGTGATAGATAGTTAATTTTTCAGTGTAGTTCTTTGGTAGAGAAAGTAGATGCCACATGGATAATGTTCAGCACACTTGGTATCAGCAACCCTCAGCAAAGGCCCTCCAAATTTCCTGCCATTTCAGAAACACTGAAAACAATTATTTTTTTGTTAACATTCATTATAGTCCCAAAATGTCTCTTCATTGGCCAGGTAGGGATTATTTTCCTTGTTAGGAGGTGGAACACACACACACAGAATAGCACTCCAGTATTTCTACTGACTAGGAGAGCACACCAATGTCATAAAATGCTATGGGGGAGACGTTACTAGAGTCGACAGAGATTAAATTTCTTGATTCCCACCTCATCACCTCAACATTTTCTTTCAAAAGTAGGAATACATCACAGACAAAAGAAAGGCTGGGGATAGGATTGTAAAATCAGTACAAAAAGATTGTGTGCCTTCTCACCAAGAGCTGTTTTTAGCATGACTGCATGTTTTTCCTCTGCAAGACTTCATATGTAGTGTGGTAGGTATCTAGCAGGTTAGCACACAAAGCTGCTGTCTCATGGATCTTTGATGCCTGGAAGGATGTGAAAATTCAGTAAGCATGTGTTCTGCTTAGAATCTATTTCAAAACATCCACAGCACTTTTTCTGCATGGAGAAAAAGAGCCCCAAAATCCAGAAACCAAATATTTATAAAAAAGGAAACCAACAAACAAATGGGGAAAAATGTTGGTCTAGTATATAGAGGCTTAAATTTGTGTGTAGGAGAAGTGGGCATAAGTTTGAGCTCTGTCACCCACATGCTCAGAGAGGATGTTTTACACACGTTCAACATATGGAAACTCGTGGGGAGTAAAGGACTCACACTTGGGGCAGGAAGAGCCAGCTGTGGAGTTTGACATTCATTCTTAAGTTGTCTGTGACACCAGGCTGCCCTCAGCATTGCAGGGCAAGGATGGACTGTTGCTGCCAGCAGTCACAATGTGGAAAGAGAAGGGTGACAGGAGCTGTGTTCACAGCAAGGGGGTTGTTGTAGAACTGCTCCCCTGGAACAGGAGGAGGTAGGTCCCTTTTGATGCTGGTGTCTTTCCTTTCCCTGACGTACAGGGCAGGAATAAAGCCGCTTTACAAGCTGCTCTGGCATGCTCAGTGCTGCCATTTACCCTCTTACCAGCTCACAGACACAGTCAAGTCCAACCCTTGAAAGCAGTATATTACTCCAGATTTACTGTTTTGTTTCTTCTTTTTATTGTATCCTGGCTATTCTCTTTCTTTTCCTTTTCTTTTACAAGTAGAAATTATATGGTGTCTGTGAGAACTGCATTGATACAGGGGAAAGTGTTAGATGGAGAACTAGAAACTTTGAATTGTGAGTCAATTGCTGAGCTGATAATGATTTAGGCTCCAAGGAGAGGCAGGGGTAACAGCTTTCATCTGCTTTTAGAGTCTCCATGAGCCACGTCCCATTAGGGACTAGACTTTACTGGAAGGGAGTTGTGAAACCAGAGCTAGAAGCCTAGTGTTGGTAGAGAGTGGGGTTGTGCACCTGGGGATCTAATGACTGAGCCAGACTCTGTGTCCACTGCTTTCAGTAAGTTGGCCTCCCTGCTTCCCCACACAATACTGCGGCAGACACAGAGCAGCTGGAGTAGCACAGCTGGAACTTCCAGTCTGCGTTTTGGATATGTTACGTGGTTCTAATCATCAAGGCAGGTCATTTCAACAACAGGTCTGGTTGCATTGCAACTTGCTCTGGGCATTTTATGCCCCCTGTATATACAGTACCAGAAAGTCTTCCCTCAGTATTCAGGCTGGGGATCATTTCATGAGGCAGCAAAAAAGGTACCATTCTCTTCCTGGCTGTGTGTGTCATGAAGCAGATGGAGTCTGAACATGTGTGACTTTCACAAGCAGGGAGCAGAAGAAATCCTGAGGGTGGTACCAGTAGTCAAAGGGCAGCTTTTGCACACAGCCCAGCTTAGCTGATGGGTTCAAATTGTGCCCTGCCTTGATGCCTCTGAGCTTCAAGAGCTGGCAGAAGCCACTATATTAACCAAATAGTTTTGTTGTAATGTACTCAGCACTAGTATGAGACTGCTATGCAGAGATGTCTTCTGTTTCTACTTCTAACAGCTTAGCAGCTAATAAACACCATGCAACAACCTCTCTTCTAAACCTTCTCTTAAAATACAGAGTTTGGTTTGCCAAGTCCAATGTATTTAAAGCATCCAAGCTTCCGGGGAGACTTTGGAAAGTAAATTGAGTGAGTGGGGCATGTGCAGAAAGACATTTTCAGAAGCAAAAGGCAGCTCCAGTGTCAGCTCAACATCTGATGAGAGTCTCTGGGGATGTTGTGCCTTTTGCATTGAAAGGGGATATGTTCTCACATTTGATGAAGAATCTCTGCTGGTACTCAGTGAGTGCAAGGGCTATAACCTACTGTGGGAAAACAGGCTGAGGAAGGTGAGGAATGAGGGAGAGAGAGGTGTGCAGCTTCCACTGAGGAAGGCACTCCAGTGTGTTTGATAATACACCTATGTCCGCATTGAGGCCTGTGGGACTAAGAGACTTCCAGCAGAGCTACGAGTTTGTGGTGACAACAAGAACAATCTGAGACCCCAGCCCTTCAAGAAGAAAAATTCTCACTCAATTTTTGGCTTTTTCTCTTTGTCTTTCTGGTGAGTTAAGGACCCAAAGCAGATACACCACAGATCTTTTAGAAAGAGCATCTTATTCATTTCCAATCGAAGTCCAAAAGCAAGACAATTCACTTTTTGATAGATTCTTGTTGCACTTTGGAACAGTGTCCAGAACTGCAAAGTGGCAGGGAAAGACAATTTACAAAATCCCTCTGCTTTCATAGTCTGAATCCCAGGCCTCCTTTGTTTGCATGACAACTTATATCCAAAAACCGTGGAGGGCCACTCCATGATAAATTGAGTATGCCTTGAGGAGCTGACAGTTGTGTGTCCTGTGGAAAGCAGATAGAAGACTTAAGATTCTTGCTAGAAAGAAAAAGTGCATCAAAAGACTGTTAGGAGCTTTTGAAATCTTGGGGCTGGGGAAATTTTATAGTACTCTCATGGTCAGCACCTATGCGGGAAGACTCTTTTGGGGAATTTAGAGGTTCCAAGGTGACCTTTCAGTGGCCGCTAGCAGCCTCCCAAGCAATGTCAGGACCTTCTTTCTTCACTGCTTGTATCCCCAGCTCATTGACGTCCTTATTTACTCCTTGTTTCCTTTCCTTTGCACAGGACAGGGCTGGAGGCCATCATGGAGACCTACGCCTTCTGGAGGCCCCCTGTGCGCACGCTCACCTTTGAAGATTTCACCACCATGCAGAAACAGCAAGGTGAGCAAACAAAGGGATTTCAAAGAGATGTAGAAAGAGCAGGAGATGAGGACATAAAAGCAGCAATGCACTTTCCTGCATGTCCAGCGACTGGAATGGGGATGTCACACACATTGTTGAGCTCTTGGCTGAAGTGAGAGGACACAGAGCAGAGAGGGGGATGGAAACAGTTGACAGGCGAAGCCTTATGGGGTGCAATGGAACTTGGGTTCCCTGGTGTCCCAAGAGCTAGAAGGAGGAGCAGGAAGGATTTTACGGTTGGGCAAACCAGCCCAAGTACACAGCATGAGTTAAATATGAAGAGAGCACAGCAAGACTAAGGAAATGCTCAACCATGTCAGACAAGTTTTTCTCCATTCGCAGTTTACATTTGTTATTTGTATGCAAACACAAGGGGAACGGCGGGGGCGGGGTGGGGGTTGCCTCCAGGAAATTTTAGGAGGCCAAGAATATGTCTCCCTTTGGGGTCATGCTACCTTGATTTTAAAACACAGTGGCCTTACCGGAGACATTTTCTGCTAGTAAGAATCTGGGAGGAATTATTAGACATACCAAGTATTCATGCTGTGTCTTTTCATAGCTTTTGCCCTTTACATATCTCATTTATTGGGTAAGGCTTTCATGTCTAGTTTCAGGCCATGTTGCTCTTTTGCTTTTTGCAGGGGTAGGTCTTTCCCATTCACTTCAGTGCAGCTATTTCATGTTAAAAACAGTGATCAATGAGAAAGAGCTATTAAGGCAGCAGCCTGATACTTTTTTTTTATTCCAATGTACATGCAAGAAAAGAAACAAAATGGTGTTCAAATGTGACACCAGCAAAGTTAAACAATCAAAACCAAATGCCTGCCCTGTGTAGAAGATTCTCCAGCCTCTCACATTCAAGTTGACGCCATCCCCCAAACTTCCCTCCAGATCATGGAGGATGGTGTGTTCTCCAGATGCAGGGAAGCAGTGGTGGCTGTTGGGGCTGCCCATCACTAAGGCAGAATCAGAAGGGTGTCCAGCAGAGAAATCTCTTCTTTGCTTGCTGACTGTCCCCCATGCCAGTTCCACATGCAACAGCCTGGGGCCCAGGTCACCTTCTAAATAATTTTTCTGATGGTACATTACAGGAGTAGGACAGAGCTCACTCAGAGTCAGTCACTCACAACTCTGTTAGACTACCCATGCATGGTCTTCACCTGACCACCCAACTCTTCTTGAATAGCACACCATGGGGCAGGAGAGATCTTGCACAAGCTCAGGGACTTGTGTCGAGGAGCACTCGTGGTGGGGCATGTGGTCAGAGTTGGGTTGAAGCAGGGATTTCGAAATGTTTTCATCACCCACCTAAATAGAATCATAACAGCCTCTCCTCCTGGTCACAGTCACTGGAGCTTGTCTCCAATATCTCACTCCCTATTTGGGCTTGCTTGCCTCCCTCCCCTCAGTTATCAGATAACATCCTAGTGGCAAGTGCAACTATTGCTTACGTGGTAAGGTAATATTAGGAAAGGAAAATATTTAATGTATTTTTAGCTTGTTATAGTTTGGCAGCTGAAAACCCAGGAAGCAAGCCAGTACCCTGTAACCTGCAGGCTCTGTGCAGACCACCACCACTGCACTAGAGGCAATAAATCCGAGGGCAGCCCTTAACTGAAGTTGTGTTCACAGGTTGATCTCAAAACCTAGCAACTCATCACAAAAGGGTTTTTGAGCTCTGCATTTAGCCATGTGAAATAATAAATCAGAAATGTTCCAACCCCCATAGTGCTCATCTCTCCAGTAATTGCTGTAACGAGCTGACCCCTAGTCTCAAATATAGGTGCAAAGCTAAAGTGCAAACATGCTCTATTTTAATTTCTGGCCACTAGGACAGCCCCTAAAGGCAAGGACAAATATGCTGGTATGGAGTCCTTGGAATTGCTGGCAGAAAGAGTAAAAATTGCTGAGGTGGCTTTAAGCCACATGTAATATCTCCCTCCAAATATAAGACAACCAGGATATATTGTGCCCACACCTCTTTGTCTCCTTGCTTTCAAGCACATGAACTGGGTGACAGGTGAGTAAATCACTGCTGTTTAAGAGCTGACATCAGCATAAGCTATTGCACCTCAGATCCTCTGAGACTTTACACGGCTGTGACTCGCTCCAGTGTTTTTGCA
Source organism: Catharus ustulatus (assembly GCF_009819885.2). Lineage (NCBI taxonomy): Eukaryota > Metazoa > Chordata > Aves > Passeriformes > Turdidae > Catharus > Catharus ustulatus. Next base: position 28,609,552 of record NC_046222.1, on the reverse strand, counting down.
TCTCCCCATGGGGAGCTTCAGTGCTATGAGCTGCATGGTGTCATCTCATACCATTGTATATTTATGAATTAGAAACTTTCAGGGTTTTTTTAAAAATAAACTGATACTTTAATTCTAGATCCCTCTGCTTTCATCAAAGCTGGGTGAATATGTGACAATTCTGAATAAACATTTGAGGAAATGCAAGCTTTCCTTTTATCCCCTGAAATGTTTGTTAGGAAATTGCATGGGGGCTACAGGAGACTTTTGGGAGTAGATGTGTCCCCTGCAGCTAAAGAGGAATGAGTTCTTACTGCAGAGAGACACAATGAAAGCCACAAGAGTGGCCTCATGCCTAGGACTGATGAAGAGCAAGCCATAGTTGTCCAGCCTGTGAGGAAAGAGAGAATAGATAATAGTACTATCTGTGGTGATAGGAAAAAATACACTAGCTTCAAATTACATGAAGTTTAAGGAAGTGCTGTAACAGTTTCCTGTAGGAACTGTGGAATACAGTTTTAATTTTCTAGAGACAGATCCATCCTACTGTAATAGGAAAAACTGCATTTTCTGGGGCAAAAGCTTGGGTCATCAGTAGCATAAATATGGTGTCTTCCTTGCTTTCAAGATAAATTTTTCTGTGCTATGGATTTCTACAGATTTTTAACTTTTCTTTTGTCACTTGGTAATTTTTTCATGCAATCAAAGAGCTATGTGACTTTTCCAAGATTCTTTTTTCTAAAAAATCCAACTGAATTACTTGACCAGGTTAGAGATTTGACTAATAAAAATAACTGTACAGATGTGATGATTTTTTGTAGAGTGTTTCATTTACTGGTACTTGTGCCAGTTTGGAAAAGTTAGTGTGTATACTGAAATAAGGAGCTGACTGATCTCAAAGCTGATAACTACAAATATGCCCTCCAGTTAGGACAATCCCAGTATTACTCTGCAGAGTCTGCTTCCAGCATTAACTTATTTAGAGCTAAATGAATTAATGCAGTTCCTAAGAGTTATAAATCCCAAAAATCCTGTTGAGTGCTCAGTAGTGATGGGGATAAAGGTAGCAAGGGCAATAGGGATTGCTTGGTAAGCTGCAAGCATGCAAACAAGCTTCATTCAAGAGACCTTGAGTTTTCTGCTCTGTTTTTCTCTTTTTGTGGGGTGTTAAGAGCTAAGGACAAATTTCCCCTCATCCACCTTCTTCATACAGTTTTACAGGTTTCTATCTCCCCCTTCTGTGCCTCTCAAAGTGAATAGTGCCAATCATTTAATTTCTCTTTTAGTGGGAACTTTTCCAGGTTCTTAATAATTTATTTAAACACAAGTCTGCACAGAGTATTCCAGACACATCCAAGTGATACAATTATCTAAAGATATTACATTTTTTATCACGTTATCCTTTGTGGCATTCGACCTACATTCTAGTGCTTTGCTCATTTGTTTGGGCCAGGCTTTACGTGGAGCAACGGCTACAGACACACCAAAATTGATACTTAGTGTGCTGGATGCAGCTGTTTCATGCAGGGATTGAATAACTTCCTAATCTGCCCAATGATAGGTTTCAGCTGCCATGCAAACTGGAAAGTTTGATATCGCACCCAGTAGATGCCTGGTACAGCTGAATCTTGTGGTCCATGAGCTTTAGTTGCACATTTTGCCATTGAAGGACAGCATATCAGCAAGTCCCTGCAGGTCTGTGACCTAAGCGGTCACCATGTTGTCCTATCAAGGGAAAGAACATGCTGGTTCTGTTAATGAAATCCCCTGATTTGAGAACAAAACCTCTCTTTTGGAGCACATAATGCAAAAGTATCCACAGCTTTGCAAGAGCTTCTAGGATCACAGTAGATATGCAGCCAGTTTTGAAAGACAGAAGTCCCCCCCTAAGAAAAACCTTTTCATGAAATGCTCTGAAAATGACAGTCCAGGAGCAGCTGACCTTCTGGGGAATGGTATCACCCACACTGCAGTCTACTTACTGCTAGAGAGAAAGGGGGTTTGGGATTATTGAATGCATATGGCAGTGAGATGTGTGGAAAGCCAAGAAACTATTAAAGTCTTTAATTGGAATGTATTTTCAAAATTTAGATTGAACCTCATCCAGATTCTCATTATTAAAAATTTGTGGCTCAGTTTCTTGATTTTAAAAGGGAATGTAAAAAAAAAAAAAAAAAGAGGGAGAGGAAAAAAGAAAATTTGAGTTCCAGTAACTCTGCATTATTTCACTAAGAGTAAAAAGAGCTATGGCTTGCCCATTTGTGATATCCAGTTTCCCACTGATTTTCCAGGATATTGTGATCACTATCAGTGACTGTAAGTTTTGTGGATCTTAAAAGGCACTGGGGAAATATTAGAAGAGTGATCAGTATGTAATCCTTCTTGCAAAAGCTGATTACTTATCAAGAAATGAAAGCAAAGGTACCCTGGAAGTTGGTAGGAAGAAGTATCTCCTAAGCAGAATTTCAGGACCAATATGAGAGTTGCATTATATGATCTATCACTGCAGCACATAAAAATGCACTTCATCATTAAATTACTGTTGCGACACATGCATGCCAAATCCACAGGAGTCAAACATCTTAAATTTGACTGGTCAGCTCTCAAGGCAGCTGTCCTTTCAAATGGGCTCTTTTATTGAATAAAATTTTCACCAGGAACTCCAAAGGGTAGACACGGTAGATTCAACCCCTTCTCCATCCACTTGAGCATCTGCATTGATCCTGGGCTGGGGGTAGAGAGTCCACCTCTTAGAGGGTCTGCAAAATTTGCATTAATACTTCTTGAGATTAGCATTGAAAATTGTTTACAAGAGTACTGGAGGGAAAGAGGGGTGTGTTTCTCGTTGGTAAGACAGTGGGTGCTCTAGAGCAGCATGCATGTACAAACTGAGTACAGGTCCTAATGTCTCCTTCTGAGAGGAGAACAACTTAACTCTGCAGTCTCGTGTCAACAGGGAGTGGAGCTGCTTACATCAATGGAGGTTGAACCACCTACAAATTCATCTGATTGACCCCTTGCCTCCCAAAGGCAGCCGTCAGTTCTGTCAGCAACGCCACCAGGATAATCTGGATACTGCTTCCCTTTTGAAATCAATTGTAAACAGTCTAGGCTCTTGGCAGAGGTCAGATAGCTGAGTGTGGACTCAATTATCTACTCGATTCTTTTGACCTTGAAGAGGAGATTGGAAACAGAGCAATTGTTGCCAGAGTTACTAGGATCAAGTGCTGGTTTCTGCTGCATACTTCAAATGGCTCATAGACTACCTCGTTTAAACAAAGCACCAGGGCACAAACTGTTCCAGCTTCTTCTAGGTTGAGCTGCAGACAGTTTACCTCTAAACAAGGGACATTTTTGGTGCTTCACTGGAAAATTAAAATACCCTCCCAGATGTGACACAAGAAGCTGGAAGTCTAAGTCTATGCCTCTTCCTGATGACCTGAAAGGAACCTTGTGCTCTTGTTTCTCCAGAGAGGTGTTTACTCTGAGTTCCAGTGACTGGAGCCTGTCTCTGCTATCTGATGAGTGGTGATTAGATTTCACATGAATGACTAGAGGTGGGCAATGATACTTTGAAGATTTGCAGTTTCCAAAGAGTAGCACATAATGTTCTTATTAATAGAAAATTTCATGCCCCTTGAACTTGCCACAGTATTTCAATGCTTTTCCTCAGCTGTCTTGATTCTCTGGATATGGATGGGAGTGGAAATCACATGTCCTGAATCATACTTTATGTTCACATTAGAAAAAAGGGTTGGTTTTTACCATTAGGTTTTGAAAATATTTTATCTTGAAGAATGACTGAGGCAAGTTTTATCTCTAATTTTCTGACTGCTCAGTTTGCCTTGCAGAAATTTGTAAGACGTAAAGGGAAGTAAAGTACAGTAATTTCACGAATACAAGCTGCACGGACTTTAAGCCACATCTCTGGGTGTTGGCAAACATTTCGTTCTTTGTCCATAAATAAGACGCACCTGATTATAAGCCACTCTGTTGTTCGCAGTGAGGACCCGTGTTCAACAAAGTTGCCAAATAGTAACAGAACTGTGGCATGGCGGGGGTTACTGGCTCGGCTAAGGCTGTGCAGGCTCAGCCCGCTTGGGGCTGCTGAGGGGGCCAGGTGGCCCAACTCGGTGGGGCCATCCGGCGGGGTCGCTTGGGGCTGGCCGCCGCCTCTGGGCTCGCTCGCCCCGGCCCGGCCCTGCCCTGCCGTGCGGTGGCAGGCAGGGATGGAGCACCCCCGCTCCCGCGGCGGGCAGGGACAGAGCACCCCCCGCTCCCGCCGCAGCGGCGGAGGGTGGGGGCGGAGCCTACCTGCTCCTGCCGCAGCAGGCAGGGACAGGAGCCCCCTGCTTACCCCACGGGCCGCGGGTATGGCAGAACGGAGCCCCAGTCTCCTCCCCGAGCTGTGGGGATGTCAGCACAGAGCCCCCTGCCTCTCCCCCGCCTGAAGGAGGGAACTCCCCTGCCTCCCTCCCCACCCCGCGCTGCCGGTGCTGAGCTGGCCCCACCTGCTGTGCAACACAGTAACCAATTTGTAACAATCGTGAAATCCTGGTTTTTACTGGCAGGTGCTCAGCTTGGCACCCTGGCTGGCACTTCTGGGGTTATAAATGTCAGAAAATTATTCACATATTAGCCGCTCCTGAGTATAAGCCGCATTTCCGGTGTGGGAGCAAAATTTTAGTCAAAATGGTGTGGCTTGTATTCGTGAAATTACTGTATTTTTCTGAGTTGTTCTAGATCTACCATTAATTCCAGTGATTATTGTAATTTGAGGTAAACATATTAAAAAAATTCCTTCTCTGTAATTTGCTCTCCTTAACCAAAATTTCCTTTCATTCCTCACTTTTGTGCCATACAGTACATACTTTCCCCCTTACATCTATTGCTGTAATTATTTTTTTAAAATGTGCCCTGTGAGCTGTATCCCAAAGAACTACAAAGCATTCTTTATGCTTCCTCTACAACCCAGCACTTGGCCAGCAATAGGTTTTGAGTCTCATTTGGGCCTTTTAAAGATTTTACCAGCGGATTCATAATTTGATAATTGGCCAAGGGCTCTAGAGAGAAAAAAGGCAACTACACTCTGCAAAGAAAGAAATGACTCACATTCCCATGAAAATGGGAAGTTTTCATTCCTAAAAATAGGGAAGGAGTGAAGAGAGAGTCCAACATGTCACAGACCAGGTGGCCCTGCTGTTTCTTAGTAAGAAGACAAGGAACAGAAAACAAAGTCGTTTAGTTTTCCAAAGTGGTGAAGAGGGAACTCAGAGGGGTAGTAATGGTGATGAAAAATCTTTCAGTCCTCCTGAAGATTTTCGGTTTGAGTTTTGGAAAGCTGGGATGGGAGCAGAGACCTTGGACTGCCAGTTATACTTGCAAGGAAGTTGCCATGATAGGTGAGAGCAGGAGTGACACCTGATATTGTGGCATTTAGATGTCTGAAGCCATCAAGCAGGACTGAGGCATGTGCTGCTTGAAGCAGAAATGGATCCAGGTTTGTGCTACGCCTGGCTCCAAAAGGACATGAGATCAGATAGTTACAGTGGCACACTCTGGCCTCCTAATCTATTAGTCAGACCACCTGGCAATCTGCACAAATCCTCCCTCCTGACCTCACTACCCCCTCAGATTCCCATCCTTGGAAATTAAAAAATTTAATTTTTATTCTGCAACCAAAGGTGAAGTAACTTGGAAGGAAGAGAGTAAATTTCATATGTCATACTTAGTGTACATGTGTGTGCAAGTGCACAAAATGGGAGTAGGAATTACCTTTTTGTTCAAATTTATTTATTTACTGTTGTGTCTGAAGATAGGACACTGCAAAACACTGGGAAGAGCTGCCCTTTCCTGTGCTTCGAAAGACCCTGTACATATATATCCAAGACTGTAGAGTCATCACAAAACCCAGACCTTTCAGAAATTACTTGGAGTACATCTGCATGGACAGGGTCCTCTGTGCTCCTTGCTGGCCAGACACATGCCAGCTCCTGGCCAGCTCTATTTGGAAAGGTGGAGAGTTGCATTGTCATGGCTCTGTGCCCAAATCAATATAAACTACCTCTCAGGCGGGCTTATTTACTCAACTAAAGTGCCAGGAGGAGAGTTGTGAGCCAGGTGAATGACTTGTGGCCACAGTCCTGTTTTCCTGCACCCCTAGGGTCTTGAACACATACAGTAATTTCACGAATACAAGCCGCAGCAATTTGACAAAAATTTTGGTGGAAACCCGGAAGTGCGGCTAATACTCGGGGGCAGCTAATATGTGAATAATTTTCTGACATTTACAACCCCAGATGTGCCAGCCAGGGCGCCAAGCCAAGCACCTGCCAGTAAAAGCCGGCATTTTGCGATTGTTAGAAAGTGTTACTCTGTTGCCCTGGCTCCCTGCAGGCAGCACGGGGGGTGGGGAGCGAGGCAGGAGAGCTCCCTCCTTCCTTCCTCTGCCACAGCCTGGGGGAGAGACAGGGGGACCCCGCACCGCCATTGCCGCAGCTCGGGGAGGAGGGGGGAAGCCCGCGCCGCCATTGCCACAGCTCGGGGAGGAGGGGGGAGCCCGTGCCGCCATTGCCGCAGCTCGGGGAGGAGGGGGGGAGCCCGTACCGCCATTGCCGCGGCTCGGGGAGGAGAGGGGGTGCTCTTCCCCCGCCCTCTGCCGCCGTGGTGGGAGCAGGGGGTGCTCCGTGCCCGGCCGGTGCCGCGGCGGGAGCGGGGCTGGGGCGAGCGAACCCAGAGGCGGCGGCCAGCCCCGAGCAGCACCACCGAGCTGGGCCACCTGGCCCCATCAGCAGCCCCTAGCGGGCCGAGCCTGCACAGCCTTAGTTGGGCCAGTAAACCCCCTGCCATGCCGTGATTCTGTTAGTATTTGGCAACTTTGTTGCACGCGGGTCCTCGCTGCGAACGACAGAGCAGCTTATATTCAGGTGTGGCTTATTTATGGACAAAGAACGAAATATTTGCCAACACCCAGAGATGTGGCTTATACTCAGTGCGGCTTGTATTCATGAATTTACTGTAACTATCAGATGATGAAGATGCCAACATCTTGGACAGGTGTCAGAAGAGGGGCTGCGGCTCCTCCAGGAGATAGATAGGTGAGGTCGTGCACCTATCAGTCCAAGCATATGTTCATGTATGGAGGTGGAAGGAGATGGCCTGGCTGAGACTGTGGGCTGTGGGCTGGGCACAGTCCTGTGAGCTCTTTAAAGCCTGCAGACTGTGGGCTGGCCGTGCTACCCCATGGTTTGTGTCTGGCCACAAGCTAAACTAGCTTATAGGTGGGAGTGGGCTAAGCTCTCTGAGTAGCACTTCCACTCCAAGAATAACTTTGTGTTTTCCTGACCCATCAAAACATAAAATCTTAAAATGAACCACCTTCCTGTTCCCATCCTTGTTAGAAAGTAAGGCACAAACCCTGAGGACACACAGCCACATCTGTTTGCAGTGTGACAGTGAATACCCTGTGTGAGACCAGTCATGCTGAGAACTGCAGGCTGTGACCAAGTTGCCCAAACTTCTCCAAAGCTCTTGTCTGTCTGGTGAGACTCTGCCATTGCACAGGATATGGCTTTCATGTTCAGGTATGCTGTGCTGACGGCAGCTCTGCACTGTACCAAGAGGTTTGTATGGAGGCACTGCAGGTAATGGTAGTATCCAATCCCTGGAAACATTAGTAAGGAAAATATGCTGCAGTGGAGTCCAAAGTTTGATTTATGTGCACCTTTCAGATAAAGGAGGTTGGAATAAGTTGTGGGTCAAGTGAATAGCATGGTGTCATTTGTAAATTTTCCATGCACAATTGCTTCAGACTCCCTTGGCACTGATGCTCTCCCCACTATCTTGCTGTTGCCAGAAAGCTCCTTTGCCTAATGCTGGCTGCTGGTAGATGCATTTTCCATCTACGCTGCAGTGTTAGAAGTTCTCTACATGACCTGCCTTCTGTGGAAGAGGTCCCTGTAGCCTTTCAGGTGCCCTGGCATGCTGAATGTTTCCAATGTACTCCAGCCCCTCATTGCAAGGCACATCATACTTATGGACTATGTATATTTGGGCTGCAGTTTGCCCTGAAATCGTCCTTAACACAAGCTCAGTCTAGGTAAAAGCAAAAGCAAGGGTTTATTGGGAACATACAGGAAGACAGCACCATTACTGAGGCTTAGATGGACATGTGACAGGAAGGAGACAACCGTCATAAGCTACTGGAGAAGATGTTTTAATGGGAGTTCTTGTTGATACCCAGAGGAAAAGCTGTAATTTCTTCCCTAAGCCTTGTGGGCATGTATCTGACCCTGGCACACAGACAGCATTTCTATTTAGTGTCACAAGAGGAAATTCTGAGAAGAAGAGCAAGGTTTGCCTTTACATCCCACCCTTTCCATATGTCTTCTTGTCTTCCACCATGATTCCATTCTTCTTTTTCCCTACTTCTTGGTCCCAGTTTGCAAATTTTGACTTCTTGAACTTGATTGTACTCCAGTCCCCCTCACTGAAAATGCTTCTGTCCTTTTGATAAGGTCAACTTAGTTATTGCTTGTATGCTGGGAGAACAAACTCCTTTCAGAATGACAGCATTGCTTGGCTAAGCCATGGACAGAATAGCAGGACACTGTGAGGACAGACACTTTCATCTGCCACGTGGGGCAGGCTTCGGATACAAAGGAGGGGCCTTTGAAATTCTGAATTTTCTATTTTATACAATTGTGATGCACATATGTAGAACCAATGTCTGCAGAGACAAAAAATTTTCTTCTGGGTGCTGCTCAAAATAATAATTAATCACACTGGAAATCATAGTAAGTGTGGAGGTGAGAGATACTGTGACATTGCTGGTAAATGCTTTTGATGTTGGCAGCTATTTCCAGGAGAAATGGTGGGTAGAGAAAATGAACAGAGGACAACTATTGAGGGATTAATTTTATTCTTGCTTAAATGTGGTTTCAGTTGAACTTAAACCAGACCTAACATAGTTTTGTGTATCAGTTTAACTGTATTGGTTTGTATCCATGCCTTCCATTAAAATGACACACACATCTGTTTTTCCAAGACTGTGATATGGTGTGGATATATTTGCTGGGCTTGCTGCCATCTCTAGGGGTATTTGGATGACTTTGTATCAACTACAGACCAAGTTACAACTTCACAAAAGTCCAGATTGTGTACGGCCCAGACTTAGGGCTGCCAGCAAAGATGGCTGATGCGGAGCAGAGTGGAACTGGTCCAAAGAGAATGAGCTGAGACAGGCATTGCATTGTATTATTTCCTGTTCCACTTTTAAGGTGTAAAGATTACTCTGCAAATGATTAGGAAGTTCCTGCTTCTGCATTATGCTCTGTTGCAGGAGAAGTGTGGTATGCCCTGTGCTTGTGGTTGGCATTGGTTGTGAAGCATTCTTGAAAGAGAGTTGTCAGGTTTGGCATTGCTCCTGTTGATGGATCCCTTACCTCCTCATCATTTTGAAGTTACAGAGAAAAATCTTTTTTACTCTGTTTCCTAACCGTTGTGTTGTCACTTCAGGGTTTTCCCACTGGCCTGCAAATTGGGATTATTCAAAGCATAATCACTCAATCCCTCTTTGGAGGTGAACTGAAATGTCAGTTTCATTAGGCAATCCTTGAAACTGCTAACAAGCATAACTTACTCTGTGTAGCCAAAGCCTCAGTTATGGGTAGGAGTGAATTGTAGCTTCTCAGCAGATGAGTAGAGTCTAATGCTTGAGGTAACTGTGTGTGCACTTTTCTTCTACTGAGTTGATAAAGTTTAGTTCTGGGGAAAAGGAAGACCGAAATTAAGACATCATATTTAATAATTTATTCTACGTATTTTATTCCAAACAGGTCATTAAATACTTGTATACGTATGTATTTTTACTTACTTTCCAGACACTGTCAGCAAGGGAGTCGCTTTCTGCAGTTTATTCATTAAATAAATGGTGTAGAGTCAAAAGTAGGATTACTGTGGGTTAAATACATCTCACTTTATGCTGTATTTGTTTTGTGATTATTTGACCTCTGTATTTCAGGCTTGGATAACTAGAAGATGATACATGAATTCAGCTGTCTGCCTGCTCTCATTGTTCGAGGTTGTGCTCTTTACAGTAGGACTAACAAAAAAATGGTGTCTGTAGTTGTGTTCAATCTCATCTTTGTCAGCAATTTCAACTAAAAATAGACAGCAATGGAACTACTTGTGCAGAGGCCAGCCTTCCCTTCTGCTGACCCTACTGCAGTATTGACAACCTGTAACAGAGAGACAGGGAGAAAGGCTGGAAGAGGTACCATCTTTACTTACCACAGCCAAAATAGCCTGAGGTTGTCTGACACAGACATTAAATGAACCAGGAAAGTGTAGCCTCTAAAATAAATGCTAAACTAGAAACTTACACAACAAGCCTTTGAACTCTAGAGCTAAATATGTGAGCAAGTTTGAGCATTGGAGTATTGTCAAGAAGTGAATGCAGAGTCCACGGTGGCATTTGAAAATTCAATTTCTCTCATTTACTTTAATGGAGATTTGATGCAATGCTTCTTTTTTATGCTTCTGAATGAATGACAAAAGGAGTCAGTGGCTCAGCAATAACTGGTAAGCATTGGCTTCCCCATGTCTGGAAATGGGAATGACTGCTTTGATTTAGCAACACAGAAATTTGCCTTTTATTAGTGTTGCCTGGGTCAACAGCAATCACTCCAGGCTATGCCTACCCAGTGCTGTTTTTCTTCTTATTTTCTAAATATAGGTTAAAAAAAAAAAAATCCTGAATATTATTAGTTTCTCAAGGTTACATTTGCACTCCCCATTCTGTTTCATCCTATATGTGTCAGAAAGAGTCAGGTATGATCTTGCATTCATTCTCACCATCATATACTGACACAGAACATGTCTTTCTAGTGCTTCTCTTAACAACTAGCATACTCTCTTTTCATCAAGCAGCACTGCATTAAGTTCTTCCCCTTTTTTCTTTTCTTTTGTTGTTGTTTTTTTGGTTGGTCTTTTTGTTTTTGTTTTGTTTTGTTTTGTTTTAGCAGATACAGACTAGTCTCAAAATCCTGCAGGGTTTTTTACCATAAGATGATACAAGAAAAAGTTGTCCCTTATTTTTGATGCTCAGTGTGCAATCTCTGCCTTGGTGAAATTTCATCATCCCATTCAAACACCATCTTTTCGAGTCCCTTTGCCTCTCATCTGTAATCTTCTACCTTGTTAGAAATGCTGCCTCTCAGTTCCTCTGGGTCTGTTTATTCCCTGGTCAAATTTTTTCACCAGCACTTCTTTTTACTTTTTACAAGAGTCTCCAGTGTTGGTTGCCCTAATGCAGAAAGGGAATCTTGTAAAAAGAAAATAATCAAATGGAAATAAAAGGTTTCACATCAAAAAACTGAATTCTTTTAAGCACAGAACTGATTTTCCTGGTTGTTTAAGGAAGCCTCCTCCAATTAAGAATGTTGCCTATAAATAATCTCTTCTTAAGCTCAAAACTCTGCCATTATCTTTTTCATAACACTTGCTTTCAGTTTGCTACCATTATTGGTAGCATTACACAGTATTATTTTCCCAGGTCAGAACATGGGAGCATCCCTGCTGTGCAGAATGGTCAATTCCATCACTCATAGTATAAATATTATATAATGCACTGATACTACTGACATGCATATACATCAGTATTTTGTTAATATCACTGGTATGGCATATGGAATCCCTTTTAAATTTTAAGCACATGATTGAAAATCCTGATACATCCCCTTTCTGTCCTCTGTGGAGCAGGATATAGCTTGAAACTGTGTCTCTTCATTTTAGTGTTACTTCTGGCTTGAATCAGTACCTCTGCACTGTGAGCCAGCTGACAAAAATGCTGAATGGTGCAGAATCCAACATGCTTTCAGCCACTTCCCACTGCAAGCCCTGAGCAGATGATAAAGTGTGTTTGCAGTGGGACCATATAGTTCACTGACTGGTGGAATTTCTGCAGACAAGGAGAGAGGAGAAATTACCTTCTTTTTTCTTTTTTTTTTTCTTTTTTTTTTCCTCCTTAAAAAGAACTAGATAACCATGCCTGCAAATGGCATATCTCTTGACTGATGGAACCATCTTTCCTTGCAGCTTTTCGCAATGCCTTGGGTTACTCTGTGGCAGGCTTGCTTTCCTCTCCCGTTTTAAAAGGGAATAAAATGTCTGTTGAAAAACAAAGTCATAGCAAAAAAGCAGAAGTAAAGACCAATGGATGCTATTAACAAAGTGAGGGCATTTGCCAAGAAAGGTTGCGTTTTCCAGTTGCCATTTTACCACCCTTCTTTATTGAACTAAACTGTTTTTCAATGAGGCTGTCTCATTTTGCAGATGTAGTTCTGGGTGCTGAACATTCTCCCATGTGTTTTGTTTTGCAGGAGGCAGCACAGGAACATCCCCGACCACCTCCAGCACGGGGACCCCATCACCATCTGCTTCTTCTCACCTTCTCTCTCCATCCTGCTCTCCTCCAGCCTTCCATCTGGCCCCCAACACTTTCAATGTTGGCTGCCGGGAGAGTCAGCTTTGCAACCTCAACCTGTCTGATTATCCTCCTTGTGCCAGAAGCAACATGGCAGCACTGCAGAGCTACCCAGGGCTGAGCGATGGGGGCTACAACCGGCTACAGAGCAGCACTGCTGCTGCCTCGCAGCCCTCTGAAACCTTCATGCCTCAGAGGACTCCCGCCTTGATCTCAGGAATGCCGGCTCCTTCCTCCCTGCCCAGCAACAGCAAGATGGAGGCATACAGTGGCCAACTGGGATCCTTCCCTGGCTCCCAGTTTCAGTATGTCATGCAAGCAGGCAACCCTGCCTCCACCTCCTCCTCTTCACACATGTTTGGTGGTGGCCACATGCAGCAGAGCTCCTACAATGCCTTCTCTCTGCACAATCCCTACAACCTTTATGGATACAATTTCCCTGCTTCTCCCAGGCTGGCAGCAAGCCCCGAGAAACTCACCACCTCCCAAAGCACTTTACTCTGCTCTTCCCCATCCAGTGGGGCCTTTGGAGAGAGGCAATACCTTTCCACAGGGATGGATCACGGGATGCACATGATCAGCCCTCCCTCCAGCAACCAGCAGACGGCTGCTGCCTGTGACAACAGGCAGTATGGAGCAGTTCAGGGCTCTTCCTCACAGATGTCTGTGCACATGGTCTAACAAGCCATGCCTCTCCTTGGCATCAAAGGCAGACAGACCTTCATTGTTCCCAGGGGTGAACCCATCCCAGTTCTCTTTTGCCTTCAAACTTATAGTGGAACTAGTATTGTAATGATAAACAAGAACATAAGCCATATAGGTGTGTGCCCCAGAACTTTCTAGAGAGCCTCAACTGACAGCCATCCCAGTTTGTTGTAGCCCAGGGCCTCCAGATTGGCACAGGGCATCTGCTTTTTCTGGACATTGCAGAGAAGAGGGCATGACTTCAAGAGAAGCTGGAGAGAAGGAGCTGAATTTACTGTTTATGCATTAACTTTAAGCAATGTGAGCTTTCAGTGTGGAGGGACCCATTTTGTGTGCTGTCTCCTTCAAGTGTTGAAGAAGGGCAGTCTCCCAGGGCTTCATCCTCTGAAGCTTCACTGACCATGGCTCTAAAGATCTCCCCCTTCACAGACAGTTCCTCACTGCCAGAATGGCTCAGCTCATTTCTGAAGCCAGCAAGGCCTGAGGGTCCTTCTTCCACTCTAGCACAGGAACAGCAGTGCTGGGCTGGAGCTTCTTCTGAAGAGGTTTCTCATTTTCACCAACTCTGCCCAACTGGCTGTTTCTTTATGAAGGTCGAGCTCACTAGCATCCAATCTGCAGATAGAGATGGGAGAGAGAGAGGAGAAAAAAGTTTTAGCTCACAAATGAGCCTCAGACAGAAGCGGGAATGTAACTTTGGAAAGATGAATGGGGGGAGGGGGCTTAGCTCCTGTTGACTTGACTGGAAGTAATGCAACAAACTGAATGGATGACAGCCTTTGTGGGGAATGCGTGTCTCCCACAGCACCCATCCCAGTGGGAAGGAACTGTCCAGACTGAGTTAATGGGGAAGAGTGGTGAGAAAACAGAGCTCTACAGGAGTGCAGCTGACCTTGCATGCGAGAGTTGCCATAGAAAAACATTAGCATTTCAGAAACAGTGAGGTTGAGTATTAGCCAACCTTCTACCTGCCACATGGCTTCTGTTTAATCAAATAGATCATTGCCTTTTAACATCTTTATTTTCTGGGTTTTTTTTCTCTTGTTCTTTTTTTTTTCCTTTTTTCTCTTCAAATCCTTTAAAAATAAGAAAACAATTGTAGCTTGGTGCAAGCTATGCATTTAAGTTGTGTGAAAATGCAAATACCAAGTAACAGAATACAGATATTATTGAGAGTTGTTGTGAGGTGTTGTAGATAAATGTATTTATATGCCTAGTGGGGTATACAATATTATGAATATAAAAGAGGGCAATAAAAATGGTATGTAAAATATGTACGAAGAAAAAGCTGTATAAAAATTTGCCCTATGCACGGAACTCTGTTTCTAAGTGCCAAGCACAGAAAGCGCTAAATAAATCTTTGCAATTGTTCCCTTTGTGTTCTTCTCTGTCTGTGAGGCTTCTTCAGTGGTTTTCTAGAAGCAGACATTTTAAAAATATTGTCACATGTTTGCACAACAGAGGGGTGAAGATATAGTGCTAGATTGTGAAGTCCAGGCAATATTGCAATAAAAATAAAAATTTTGTCTTCTCAAGAAATTTAAAAAATTGAGTCCTTGGAATTTGTAAGTTGCCTTCTTCACAGTAAGCATATCTCAAAACTAGAATTGTTATTTTGATTATTGAAGAAGCTCTTCAGAACAATTTTTCACAGTCGGTACAGTCAATGATACTTTAAAATAGCAATATAATTTATTTATCACTTAAAAATAATTTTAAAATACAATTTAGGAGTGTGTGTCAGTTTTTTATTTGCCCTATGTTTCTAATATGAGATTGAGACATTAACACCAAAATCTGAGGGGAAGCTGAAGCTCCCTCAAGCCTGGCTGTAAGTTATGGCTTCAGAGTTTACAGCTTTCCCAGTGTCAATAAACTTTTTTTCCCCTGAATTGAAAAAACACCAGAAAGGTAGAAAGACCTTTAAAGATCAATTCTGCAAGCATTTCTTTATTTTTGTTTTCACAAGGGAAGATAAACATACCAATCCCATTCCCGGCTCTCTGCCTAGTCTGTCTGACTGTATTCTGGCTTTTATTGTGTCTAGTCTTGGGGTGCTGCTGCAAAGGGTAGAGGCGATTATGAATGGGGACAATCTGTCCTTTACCTTGTTGTCTATTGTTTACCCCTAATAGTGAATTATTGGTTTAATCTTGACCAGGGAGTTTTAGAGCCTTCTAAAATCTTTTCAGAAACTTTTAGAAATGCCATTCAACCAGTGCTTTGATGTTTGCTTTTGGGTTTAATTCAATTTTATGGCAACAATTTTTACAGGTTAATAGTATGTTGTGTGAACCAATATTTCCTTCTGTTGGCTTTTTACATTAGATTGCTCTTTCTTATTTAATCAATTCTTTGTGAGTCGCTCGATATTTCAGCTAGAGGAAGAGACTCAACAAAATCAAGATCATTGTCTGTATCAAAATACATGTATCTAATCAGGGTCAAACAAACAAACAAGAATAAAAAATTACCAATGGAAAAAATAGCTCAAAAAAGCAAACACATATGCAGGGCACAACTCCAATATCAGTGTGAAGAACTGGTATCTAAGTTTCCATGCATTTTAGTAAGAAACCTACGGTAAGAGCTTTGGAATGGTCATCTGGCCTCTTCAGCAGTGTGATCCTTCATGTTTTTGAGTTACTTTTTCCTTGATCCAACCATATTCTTCAGAAAATCTAACTGTATCCGTATGAATTGAAGTTGCTTTTGGTATGAAGCATATTGACCCCAGGATGAGCATTCACGGACCATATTTATAGACATATTTATTTAACTCTTATGGGGAACATATATAAAATGAGAGTGCTTAGTTAGCTAGATAGTACAGTAATTTCATGAATACAAGCCGCACCAATTTGACTACGATTTTGCTCCTAAACCGGAAATGCGGCTAATAATCAGGAGCGGCTAATACAACCTCAGAAGTGCCTGCCAGAGTGCTGAGCCGAGCAGCTGCAAAGTCGGCATTTTGCGATTGTTACAAATTGCTACTTTGTTGCACCGCGGGTGGAGCCTGGCTCCCTGTAGGCAGCACGGGGGGCGGGGAGAGAGGCGGGAGAGCTCTCTTTCCTCCTCTGCCACAGCCCAGGGGAGAGACGGGGGGGGGGCCCGGCGCCGCCATTGCCGCGGCCCGGGGAGGAGAGGGGGGACCTGGGCCGCCCCTACCGCGGCCCGGGGAGGGAGGGGGAAGCCCGCACCGCCATTGCCGTGGCTCGGGGAGGAGGGGGGAAGCCCGCGCCGCCATTGTTGCGGCCCGGGGAGCCGACAGGAGCCCCGCGCAGCCATTGCTGCGGCCCAGGGAGGGGGGGGAAGCGCGCGCCGCCATTGCTGCGGCCCAGGGAGGGGGGGGAAGCGTGCGCCGCCATTGCTGCGGCCCGGGGAGCCGACGGGGTGCTTTGTCCCCGCCCGCCGCCGCCGCGGCAGGAGCGGGGAAACTCCGTCCCTGCCCGCCGCCGGCGCCACGGGCGCGGGAAAGCTCCGTCCCCGCCCACCGCCGCTGCCGTAGGAGCGGGGGAAGCTCCGTCCCTGCCTGCCACCGCAGGGCAGCGCCGACCCGGGGTGACCGAGCCCAGGGGCAGCGGCGGCCAGCCCCGAGCTGCAGCACCGTGCTGGACCACCTGGCCCCGTCAGCGGCCCCTAGAGGGCCGAGCCTGCACAGCCTTAGCTCAGCCAGTAAACGCCGCCCTGCCACGGTTCTGTTACTAATTGCACGCGGGTCCTCGCTGCGAACGACAAAGCGGCTTATATTCGGGTGCGGCTTATCTATGGACAAAAACCGAAATATTTGCCAACACCCAGAGATGCGGCTTATAGTCAGTGCGGCTTGTATTCGTGAATTTACTGTAACTATTCTTTAGTGTTTTGTTGTTGCAGGGTCAGAATAGTCAGGATCAAAACTGAAAAATGTAGGAAAAAAAATGAGAGGTTTCCCTGTTCCAAGATGTAAAGTTGTAAGTACGCAAGTAGTGTATTTGGTGTGAAAAGTTACACTGCCAGTTTATGAGGATTGAAAACAAGCTAATACTGAAGTGGGCAAAAAATATGACACTTTTTCCTTGGCAGTGACTGTGCAAAGCAAAAGCAGAGCAGTGTATGGGGGGCAGGATCAGAAATAACAGGACAGATTTGTTAAAATTATTTATTTAGTTCTCATATAGGTGCACAAGGGTAACGCTTCCCTGAGCAGATAACTGACCCCAGACCAGACAGGTGAGCCACCAGCCCAGATGAGACACCACCCCAGAAAGACGAGGTGAGCATTGAATTTGAAGTGGACTCAGGTGTGACAGGAATCTCCTGCATAGCAGTGGCTCTTCTCCCCCTGCCACCCACATATGGACACAAGGCCCTGAACCATTTGCCACTTCTGAGGCTTTCCAGAGAGAGGTGATAGCAATGGAGAATGGGAGAGATGCACTGGGATCAGCGCGAAATCAGCCAGGGTCCAACTGGCCTGGGTTGCAGAACACACAGCAGCCACCCTCAGCAGCCTCCTTTTCCTTGGGTTACTGCCCTAACCACAGGGTTTGAGAGCCCTCCTGGCATAGTCCTGCTCTGTTCCAGGAGCCCTTTGATTGCCCATTTGCAAGGCATGTGTGGGCGGGTGGCAGAGGCAGCAGTGCTGTGGCTCCTGTCCCCTTCCTTCCTTCTCTACTTTACCACGAACATTTGAATGCTTTAGCCAACTTTAAGCAGCTTAGCCATTGAAGTTCTCAAGTGTTTCTTTAGAAGAGACCGTGGAAGAGGGCAGGGACCTCATTAATTTTCCCAGTACAGAGAAGGCCACTGTGTAACATCTCATTCAAAGAAGCCACACAAGGAAGAGGTGTCCTGCATTCAAGCCGCCAGCCACAAGTTTCATCTGGCATATGGATGTTATTAAACACCAGAGGGTCTACCCAGAGCTGCAAAAGCCAGGGGTCTCAACTCTACCTCCCCTGGGCTGGCCCATTTGGCCTTAGCCTGTGTAGGCTTCTGATTTCCAGTCCAGGAGAAAAGAAGGCTCTGTATCTCCCAGTTCAATGTTGCAAATTTAAAAGGTCAAATATCATGTACCTCTTTGAAGAAGTATGCCTTTTTAAAAGCCTAATCCAAATCATGGAAAGAGTAGTGGAACTATCAATGACAGGAGATTCTTCATCTTACAGTACAGGCTGTTCTAAGTGCAAACCTGACAACTTGTTACAGAAATGAAAATAATGGCACAAAAATAATCAGGGTGGGTTTGCAAGCACTACAGAATTTATTTAGCTTAATTCCTTAGCACACTGACAGGCACAGGATATAAATATTGCCATAGTCAGTGCAGCTCAGCCAATCAGTGCAATAGTGTTTCTGGATGTAATGTAAGCACTATGTACTAAAGCAAAATATTCAGGGCACAAACATAAATGCAAATTAAGTTGCATGGGCTGTGACATTCTCTGAAGTATGTGAGAGGCTGGAAGCAGTGCTGGTTTGAAACATTCTGAGTGTGTTTGTGAGGGGTAAGGGCAGGTTGGCCCTTGCCCTGGTGGGGGAATGCCATGCCCTGCACACCCTATTCCTAGAGCCTGTATCCCAGACTGGCAGTGGCTGCCAACCCGTGGCACACCAGAGGCAATGCATTAATCTCTGGAGCCCCTAATCCAACTCCTAAAATAACCAGAAGGCCCACATGGGAGAAGGGCCCAGGAAAGCCAAAGGGTATTTAACCCAGGATATCCAGCAAGGACATGTCTCGACCTTATGTCTTCTTGCCTATATTTGTTCTTTTCTATGTATTTTCTATGTATTTTCTGTCTTTCTTTCTTTTAATTCCCTCTTACGGGAGTTTTAAGTAACTTAAAATTGAACGGTCTTAGAGTTTGCTGAGTTGAATGGGCCAGGTTAATGCTTTGGGAAGTATTTTAGAGTTTTGGGGCCTTACAATACACTACAGCAAAAATTGCAGAAGATAGTCTGCTAGAGTACCTCATTTATTACATATTTGGTGAAGCTTTGCTGAGGTGAGTTAGGGCTGACAGATAGCATCTACCATTAAAAAATTAAAAAGTCTTCATATTATTTTTTTTCCAAACTTGAATAGGTGCATTGACCTAGAGCACGCATCCCTTGTGAGATCAGCACTAGCAGATCAGTTTTGCTAGATGTTGCTTGTTGGGCATCATTCTAAATGAAACAACAACATGAAAACCCAGCCAAGGGCTGGGCAGAGGTATGCCTGAACATGCCCATTGCATGCTACAAATGTAGTAGAAACGCAGCTATAAAAGCAATGACAAGACTTCATGAGGAGGGTGCTGGTGTGGTTGAGGGACAATTTGCTATAAACAAGCCAGTTCCTATCCAGGGAACATCTGACTCCTTCAGCACTTTTTCTTCTATAGAGAGACAGACTGAAGAAGCAGACCTTTTGTCCAAGTCTGTAGCCCAGCATTTTGAATCCACAGATGGGATGGTTTCTGAGAGCTCTTCTGTGGGTCAGTTGAGAGGGGCTTCTGTATTGCCTGATGCTGACCCACAAAACTTCTGCTGGAAAAGTGGCTCACTCCATTTTCTGATTGCTTCTTATAGTTTGTGTATAATTGCTATCTAGGAAACTGTATAGAATACAACTAAAATCTGTAGCGGCTGGGGGTCTGTGGAGGTCTGTTGCTCCGACCTGGAAAGCCTCAATCTTCCCAGACAGAGGGTCCCGCAAGGGACAGCCTTCTAAGGGGGTCTTCTGGCAGATCTCCGAGCCGCTGGATAAACCTCAGCAAGCTGCAGCCGGAGCCTGCAAGTGATCAGCTCTCAGTGATTTCAGCTCAGCTTGTGAGGCTTTCGCAGGCTGACTCAGGGACAGACAGACAGACAGAAGAGTCATATGGCAAATTCCACAGAGGTTCCTTTATTATCCAGCAGCTCTGTGAAAGAGGCCAGGGACAACACCTGAACTGGGCAGAGGCTGGGATTTTTATGGGGGAAAGCAAGGGTGGTACCAAAGAGGGAAAGACCAGTTGGTTACAAAATATTAACATGGGTACTAAGGCATGGTGGGATAACTGAAAACCTCAGGATAGCTCACCATGATAAGGGAGGATGTGCCCACCTAAGGGGCATCTCTCCCTGGTAGGGTTGAGATACATGTTGGTAATCACAGCCCATTCAAGGGGTATTTCTCCACAGTAGAGGTGTGGCCAGCCATAGCAGGCCTATCTTCCTCTACAAAAAATCCATGTAATTCCTTTCAAGGGTTGTTTGTTCATGTCAGTCACTGTTGCTTATCACCCCACAGGCATAAAATGGCCACAAATTACAGGAGCAGTGTATGGCTGCTCATTGGTGAGCATATGCTAGAGAGTGGCTGGCACCAGCTGATTTTGGGAGGACAAATAAACCTCCACAGTGAGGGTAATTGTGCAATAGCCCATCTCTGGAGCACTGAGCTTGTTTATTTTCCGACTCAGTGTGGAACTCACTGTGTGCTGTGGGGGAGAAGGATTAGGAGCATGTAATTTTACCCTGGTTGAAGTTCCTACAGATACTGTTCTTATTCCGGTAATGTTCTGAATTTGTTGAGCATTTTGGAAGCTCTGACATTAAGCTGGATAATTCCCTTCTCTGCTGAGACAGAGTGACTGCTATGGGCTCAGATGCTTCCAGGAGCAGTCCTAGGCTCTATTTAGCTGGGTCTGTCTTTGAGCATCCAGCACTGTGCACAGTTCAGGGCGCTGTTTTCCAGCTGACTGGGTGCAGCTGTACTGCAGAGACACAGAGTTGGCCCAAGTGGCACTGCCAGCAGAGACCATTGCCCTTCTTAGTATGATGGAGAGGATGGTGCTGCTTCAGCCAAGAAGCTGGTTCTGGTTCAGCTGTTGATTTACCTGTAGCTTTACTCATATAGTTATTCTCAGTGAATGGGCCTGTCCCTGGGAATTTTCCCTCCAGACTACACTGATGGCAGCCCTGGGGACATTCTGCAGCATCCACACTCTTCCCAGTGTTTCCTTTGTAAGAATTAGGTGTGCCCAGCGACTTTCAGGGAGGTTGACATGGCCTTGGTTCTTTTTCTACTGAGCTAGATTATAACATTTCCCTTAATGTGCAATCAGGTAATTGCCCGGGAATACAGTTGAATTAAGTTGGTGTAACCCAGCCAGGAACAGGCACAAAGGAAAACTGCAGTCACTGAGCAATGTTAAATAGGTGATGTGCTTTAGTGATAGGACACGTTATGTAATCACCTGCATCTGTCTCTCTCAGTAAAGCTGAAGCAAGTTGCAGCACAATTAACCCTGTGTCCTGGTTTAGGGGACAGTATTGCCAGAAAAGAAAAAGGTGAGAGTTTTTTCCCAAAATAGAGAGTGAAAATTCCCTTCCTTCCAGTTTACTATAATTTGGAAATTAAGAGTTTCTCAGGCAAAAGGTATGGGTTTAGGAATAACAGTTCTTTACTGATATATTTACAAGACAAACAAGAACAACATCAGGTATGAACAGATCAGTGACAAAACAGAACGAAACTCAGTCTCAGTCCTTTTGTCCAGTCAGGCGCCCTCCTCCTCCACACGGTACCGGTGGAGCGAGGGTGGAGTGGCTTTTTTTTCTCTTTTCTCAGTCGTGGGAACTGCAGGAGCAGGCAGGTGGCAGCAGCAGGGGGGTCCCAGGTGGGAGAAGGGTGAAGGAAAAGAAACCTCTGCTCACCGTTTGCATCCCGGCTCTCAGCGCTGTTCTCAGAAGCAGGAAGCTGTAGCAGTGTCGGAGTGCAGGGCCTGGTCTCACCACAGAGAAAAAGAACCTCTCTCTTCCGCATTCAGGCCGGGAATGCAAGCGGCTCCTTGCAAGGACAAAGCAACTTACAGCTATTCATCCCCACCCCCTCTTTTGTCTTGAGTAATTAGAAAACAGGGAGTTGCCTGGGCCAGGTTCCTTTGACATGCTAATGGAAAAAATTTTCTCCACTGAGAGAAAGAGTAAAAACTCTTCCAGCTCCCAACACCCTGCAGAAAATGGATTTATCCTGCCAGCCATCCAAGCCAAGACCAGCACTGTACTCTGTGGTTTATATTACATTGACGTGCAAAAATCCATATACAGAAATATAGAAATGCAGAAATTTCTCTACAGAAATACAGAAATTTCTAACTAGAAAGAAGAATGAATGCAGAGGGGTGTGTAAAAGCGTTAGAGATACAAGAGAATGAGGGTGCAAAGAATGGCCTTTACTGATAGCTCAGGACATGATCAATGGCTGCAAAACTGGTAAGCTCTGAGGAATGTTTTGCTTTCACCAAATTCACAGCATGGGTGACTCACCAGCAGAAGTCCTGCAGGCAGCAACAGGAGAGTGGCAGCAAGTGCACTGCAGCATTTCTCTTACTGTAACCCCAACAAGAAGGCTAGATTTGCTAGCAAGCTACCTAAAATGGGGAAGAAGAAGACAAATGCAGCAGTATCACCCAATATTTACAGCGGATAACTAACCAAAATTCAAAGGTTAAAGCTCAATACCTGTGACTCCTGAAGTATAAACAAGGTCTGTCCAAATGCGAATACATTATTACCAGTGAAAAGAAAGCTAGAAGATGAAGAAGTTTCAATGGCAATCATTCAAAAATACTTGAAGACATGAAGTTTGTGAGTTCCATGTGTGAGTTGGCAGCATCATATTTTTTTAGAAAATGAAACAAAAATCACTCCACTTCTATACAATATGTCACTTTTTTACACGAGTTCCTACAGCTGTAGCATTATCCATAAAGCACTCAAACTCCTAACTCTGTAAACATTATGAAGTCAAGTTTTACAGAAGACCAGAAGAAACCAAAACAAAAATTTGGTGATCTGAGGAAAGGAAAAAAGGTAAATATTATGTAAAAGAAGGCTGCTCTAACAAGAAGAAACCTGTATTAAAAAAAAAAAAAAAAAAAAAAAAACAATTGGGGAAAGGAGAAATATAAAGTGCTATGGTCACATAGGAAAATGAACAGCATAGTCTGAAAAGATATTCTGTGAATAGCTCAGTTACTTTTAGATAATGAATAATAACCTGCTTTCCTTCTTGAATGAATAATTTGAACTTATCCAAAGGACCTTGAGATGCTCTAGCTTCTGATCACACAGAAAAAATCATATCAAGAAAAAAATAAACCTCTGAAAGGAAACACATTCACTTCTTCAATGTGAAATGTACTGTATTAAATTTGTTGTTTACACTGTATACACTATTCCAGGCACTATTTATTCCAGCTAATCATTAAACACAATTGAAAGCACATATAAATGGTTACATTGCCTCTACATCAACATAAAGGGTTTTAAGCAAAGCTTAATTGTTCTTTCTTTATTTAGGGTGACAAAAATGGAATGTTAGGAGTTACCTCAGCTGTCTGCCCCTGTAACTTGGAAAGATCACTGCCATGATCTGGGAAGGAAACAATCAGATCCAAAGAACTTGTGGAGATAAAAATCTATTTCATAGTTATTCTTGATTTATCATGCTTGATTTCTGTAAAAAAAATGAAGACCCTGACTGCTGTTGCAGGTCTACTCATGCAAAAATCCAAACTGGGGAACTAAATAATTCTGGAACCTGTGTTTTCCATTATACCAGACATGGTGGGAAGGTCCTGTAATGCCATAAGAGAAATGTAGGGCTGGAAATATCTGCCTAACATGACCATACTTCAAGCTGTCAACTCAGGCTAGTAAATAGTACAAAGTGAAAGAGACAGAGAGGTGGAGCAAGGCTTAGCTGTCATATGGCCTTAGCTCTTTGGCTTCTCCTTTCTAATACCTGGGCCATATTCAACCTGTGAGTGTCTCACTGTGCCATGATACCTAATATGAAGGGATCCTTTGATGTCCATCTTTTTCAGGTCTAAGCTGGTAGACTATTTCACACTCATTGTATTGGCACCAATGAGAGATTTATAAAAAATGCAATCACACTCTCATACAAATCCATGTGACCCACGTTCAGGCATCCCTTTCAGCACTCTGTTTCAGCAGTGATTTACAGTAATTTCACGATTATAAGCCGCACTGAGTATAAGCCACATTTCCAGGTGCCAGCAACTTTTCGTTCTTTGTCCATACATAAGCCGCACCTGATTATAAGCTGCACCTTACAATACAGAGTGTGATAAAAGGTACAGTAATTTCACGAATACAAGCCGCACCAATTTGACCAAAATTTTGGTGGAAACCCGGAAGTGCGGTCAATATTCCGGGGCGGCTAATACATTAACAAAATTCTAAAAGCTGCCAACATGGAAGTGAGAGCCCGCGGCAGCCCCAAGCCAAGCTGGAGCCCGGCCGGCCCCGGCAGAGGTGGGAAAGCCTGGCAGAGGCGGGGCCAGCAGTGTGGGGGGCGGGCGGCAGAGCCTGAGCCAGCAGGGCGGGGGAGCCTGGGAGAACTGGGGCTAGCAGTGCAGGGGAGCATGGCAGAAGCAGGAAGGCCGGTGGGTGGGGCTGCCTGGCAGCGGGGGAAGCCCAGCAGAATCGGGGCCAGCAGCGTGGGGGAGCCCGGCGGTGCGGGGGCCTGCAGTGCCGGCCAGGGCGAGGAAACGCGGCGGCGGTGCAGACGGGAGGGGGCGGCCGGCGAGCCTGGCGGCGGCGGCGGCAGCCCGCCGGCCGGGCGAGCGAACGCGGCAGCAGGGCGGTGCTGACGGGAGAGGGGGGCCAGCGAGCCCGGCGGCGGCGGCAGCACCACCCGGCCAGCCCCGCCGAGCCGTGGCGCTGAGCTGGGCCACCCGGCCCCGTCGGCAACCATGAGCGGGTCGAGCCTTCCTGGCCCCGCCCCGAGCCAGTAAAGCCCGCTATGCCGCGATCCTGTTACTAATTGGCCAATTTGTGAAAGCTGCGCACGGATTCTCGCGACGAACGAAAGTGCGGCTAATATTCGGGGTGCGGCTTATCTATTGACAAAGACAGCAACATTGTCGAGGCACCGGAAGTGCGGCTTTTAATCCGTGCGGCTTGTATTCGTGAAACTACTGTATCTATTCTAACACCATCTGTTGAGGGTGGGGGCAATGATCCTTATCTCAACGGCAGATACTCTGCTAATGGGCCAGCCATTGAAACCAGGAGGGGCATTGTTCTTTATCTTTTCACAAGCCATCCTTCCTCCAGTGAGTCATTTTCTGCTAATGGTCCATTGAATCGCACTGTGGGACTGATAAAATTGCTTCATCCCACTGGAAGTTGCTCCAGCCAGGGGGAAGAGCCTAACATTTCTTACCAAGATAAAAACAGAGGTTTTGGGACACTAAGGTAGCCCCTTTTTCCGTTGGACTCCAGAGAAAAACCGTATTTCTCCACATCACCACCGGACCTCTGGAGGGAAGCTGCACCTTCTACAGGAGCACTGCTCCAACTGAATCACATCTGTCACTGCAGGAGGATGAAGCCACCATTTAATGGGACTGCTACCAACACCCTGCCTGATGGGGTGTCAGGTTGTACTCTGACTTTGTCAGGGTTTGGAGTTTGTTTCTTTATTTCTAGTACTGCATTTCTATTTTAATTTCCCTAGAAAAGAGCCGTTATTCCTAATGCCCATATTTTTGCCTGAAAGCCCCTTGATTTCAAAATTATAATAATTTGGAGGGAGGGGGTTTACATTCTCCATTTCAAAGAGAAGCTCCTGCCTTTCTCAGCAGATACCTGTCCTCCAAACTGAAACAGCAACTTTTTGTTCTTTGTCCATTTATAAGCCGCACCCGATTATAAGCCGCACTTTGGGTTCGGACTAAAATTTTAGTCAAAATGGTGTGGCTTATAATCGGGAAATTACTGTGCTTTTCGTCTTATAGAAGTTGTGAAGAGAAGATAGAACAATAGAAGGGAAATGCAAGGGGAATAATAAATAAAGCAGCTTTTCAAGCTGAATTTAGCTGTGGAACAGAGTTGCAGCTGTAAACCTTGGGGAGTCTATGGTTCAGTCAGTCTTGGGTGGGCTGTGGACCTGGGTGGACTGGATTCCCAGTACTATTTTCCATTTCTAAGCCCAACAGTTCTGCAACAGAAGGAGTGACAGCATCCATGAGTTGTCCTTACAAGGCAAGTGGGCAATCTCAATTTCAATTGAGCTTGAATCCAAACCTAAAAAATTCTCTGTGTTCATCCATCCATAATACCTATGTTTTTTTCTCCCTTCATCTGTTGCCACAATTGTGCCACTGGGGGGTTCCTCAATTCAGTTCTTCTCTACTTTTACCCATGTTTCCCAGAATGTTGGTAGCTGCAATATAATGAGATTATTTGTGATTTCTAAATATTGTCTTCTAATGTATCTCCCAGGCCAGCAAAGCAGCAACCCAGCAAATCTCACTGAACCAGAGCTGCCTGTAGCAATCTGAAAGTGTCCAGCCATCCATTTCCATTTCTGGGTGTCACTGGTTTGTCACTGCACTTTTTAGGATTTCCTTCTGGACCTTTTTTAAAAAATTATTTTCACAGCAATAATGGAAAGAAAAATGTTATTGGCTTCTGGTGTTCAATCCCAAAGTGTTATTGCAGACCTGGGAGCCTTGTTCCCAGGAATATTTTGATAGTGTAGGGAGTAAAATGGAAATTCTGCCCTCGACATTGTCCTGAGATATGGACAAATTGTCTTGGACCCAGCAGCTCCTGAGAGAGGCTCTGCAGTGACATGAGTGGATGTGCTCCCAAAGGTGTCAGGTCTCAGCAGCTGGAATGTCTTCTATTCCTGTGTTTCCTTCACCAACTTGGGGCTTTGCCTTTTGAGACACGTACATACTTTACAGTGAACTCATTTCTAATGTGACAAGTGGAAACTCATCTCCTTCAGTGTGAGGCTGAATTGGCTGGTTTTCAGCAAATTTATTGGGCATTTATGTCTAAATAAAGACTTGCATATAACAACAAAATAAAATCTCAACATTTTTATTAAATTCTATTTTATGTTGATTAATTTTTAAACACCTCTTCTTTTTTTGGCTCTGTATAGTCAGGGAAAAACACCCTGTAACTTCCTCATTGTGACAATACTTCAAAATTTATCTTCAGCTTTCTATCCCCATTTTACAGATAGTAAACTGAAAAAAGGACTTACCCTTGGTCATATGTTCCAATCTCTGCTGTATTATTGCAGAACTATTATCACTGGCAGAAGCGATGACAAAGTCCCTACATTTGCCAATTTGGCACTATATAACAGTAATGTAGCTTGATTTATACTTCAGTATTTAAGTCAGATGGGGGCAAGAGGGTGCTGTGTGATGGCTGGCACCACCAAGCACAGGTGTCAAGTCTGAGCTGTATTTCTTCTGTCACTGTTGCAACACAACCCAGACATGCAGGCTTATGTGGGACCAAGCTTAGTATTTTATCACCGACCCATGGCAGGTTGGTGGTGGAAGCATTTCCAGCTGAGGCTGCAATGCAAAGGCAGGAAAATTTCATCACTGCGCGCTGCTCCAGAGCAGTCCTGCTGCTGGCCAGCAGAAATCTCCTGGATGCCACTCCTGGCTCCCTACAGGTCTGTGGAGCTGAGAAGTGCACCCTGGAAACACACCACTTGTGCCGGTGGTGCTCTGCAGTTTGGTTTGACTCTCTGTCTTTGAGCAGATAAACACAGCCCTGTGCCAGTAACCACGTGTAGGTGCACAGGGAAAGACAGCCAGTGGCTCTAACAATATGGAATGAAGGGCAGGGGAAAGGTACATTGAAAATGTAAATGCTGTTCCTTATGTTAAAGGAAGATGTGAGAGCTGCAGGAAGAGCCAATTTACAAAAAAAGTGAGTACTTCAAGCAGCCAAATTAAACAAGACACAATGGAGGCCAACTTTTTCTCCCAGGCATTTCACAAGCCCACAGCCCAGAGTTCGGGGGTGCTGGGGGGAGAACCATATGTCCCTCCAGGTCTTATTTAACTTGGCCACATGTAAGGAAATTTAATTATTTTGTGACTTGCTGATTTCTACAGCGCATGATTATTATTCTTTTTTTCGCCTTTATTTCTGGGTACTTTTTATTGGATAAGTTTTAAATCCTCCAGAAAACAAATAATTTCTTTTGCTTTAAAAAAATAATCATTGGACGCAAAGCATAAAGTAATTTCAGCCATAGTACCTTGCGAGAAAATAGATACAGAATGTTGAAAAGAATTTGAAATGAAAACACAAAGCCTGATAGGATTTAAATGTAGAAAACCAAAAATTCAGTCTTGCCTCCTCTTTTCTCTTCCCCTATCTATGAGGTCACCATTTCTCATTTCACAGACTATGGCATCTTTCCGGGATTCTGAGGCAAAAAATATTCTTGCTCCTGTGAGCACAACATAGGATCAAATTGGTCAAGTTTGATGGAAATAATCAGAATGCCCTATTTGAGGCTATAAAGAGAGGAAATGTACAGCACTAGCAAGAAAAAGGCATCCAGGAAAGGCAGGCAACCTCTTTTTTCCCTCAAAAATTTGTTGCATAAGCATTTGAGACTAGGCAAAAATGTGTGAAATAGTGGATGCACACTGAAATTCAGCATTGCAAACAACTTGATTGTAAAGGAACTGTGTGTGTCAATTTATGCAGGGGCATACAAAGAATGAGTGTGCAGGTCCCTGAGATATAGCAGACCTCAGCCCAACAAGTTTAACTTTAATCTTGTTTGGAAGCACTTCCCTGTGGCAGGCTGGCTCTCTCAAAAGCAGGGGTTGACACTGATGACATCTCAGCTCTACTGCTTCTAGGGAAAATGACTTGTTTGGTCTGTGCTTAGACCTGAGGAGGTGCTCCTTTGCTCAGCCCTAGCATGGTATGAGCAGAAGCTAAGATTTGCATTCCTGTGACTCTTAGTCCACATGAAGAAGTGATCACTCTCTGACACTCCAGTGGCCTCATTCATCTACAGATATTTACCTTTTTTAATAAACTGTGATGTCTTTGGGGATAAATCAAGAGCATGAGGGGAGTAGGGCTTGTGAATGTTCTTCTCCCCTTGCATATTTCTCTGCAGCAAGACTCTGCAAACTCAAAGGACCTCCTGGCAGTATTGATGGCTCCTATTTGCTCTGCCACAACTCAGAACAGTAGAATATCTCAGCTTGGAAGACACCCATAAAGGTCATAAATTCCAACACCTGGTTCCTCTCAGGAATACCTAAAACTAAATGATATTACTGACAGCATCATCCAGATGCTCTTTCTAGAGGCTTTGTGCTGTGGTCACTTCCCTGGGGAACCTCTTCCAGTGACTGACCACCCTCTCAGTGAAGAGCTTTTTCCTGATGTCCAACTGGAATTTCGCCCGATGCAGTTTTATTCCATTCCAATAACATATATGTGAACAAATATGTAAACAGTCATGGTCCACATTAAAACTTCTCCATGAAAGCAGCAATCTGCTGGTCCCTGCTGTTTATTTCAGATTCTAAAAACTGTCCAACTATACCTATCACAGAATCATAGAGTGGTTTGAGTTAAAAGAGACCCTTAGAAGTAATCTAGTCCAACTCCCTGTAATAAGCAGGGACATCTTCAGCTAGATGAGGATGCTCAGAAACCTGTCAGACCTGACCTTGAATATTTCCAGGTATGGGCAACCTCTACTAGTGTTTCACCACTCTCACTGTAAAAAAACCAGATCTGCCATATATCTAATCCACATCTACCCTCTTTTAGTTTAAAATGATTACCCCTTTTCATATTGCAACAGACCCTCCTAAAATGTCTGTCCCCATCTTTCTTGTGGGTCCCCTTTAGGTAGTGGAAGGCTGCTATAAATTCTCCCTAGAGTCTTCTGTAGCATCAACAACTCCAACTCTCTCAACCTTTCCTCACATGAGAGATGTTCCTTGCCTCTGAAAACACAACTCAGCTTCTGGGACAAAGTGGCAAAGTGAATGCTTTAACTCTTACTAAAGTCAGGCTCAGTTATTTTCAGTTTTCATTTTGGAGTTACTTTGCTGTTACTTAAATACAATGCAGAATTGAGTTGAAGATCCAGTTCAATGTCCTCCTGACCATTCTCCAATGCAAGAAAGAAGGAGAACTTACTACAAAGAAAAAGTTGTGCCCATTAGAGAGACAGATTTGTTGAATTTTGACTCTGGATCTGAACTGTGTCCAAGGGAGATAGCATTAAGGCCATGAAGTCAGTTTGGCTAGATGGGATAGTTCTCTAATAGGGGAAATGTGCTCATCATGAAGAACATTTCTAATATTCTATCCATACTATTATGTATGTCCAATACCGAAGGCAGCAGCCAATGTCAAAGCACACGAGGTGCCCAAGAGCATGAGGCAGCAGTGAGGAGCACAGCTCCTGCCTGGACACCTGCAGAGCTCTGTCTGAACCCCATGTTCACTTTGCTGCACAGGACAACACAAGCTCCTGCTGTACCTGACAAATCTTCCAGCATACCCCAGAGTTAATCCACATCATTCAGAATAATGTTGGGGGAAACTCCTCTGAATTTTCCTGTCCAGTCTGAAAGCCTCCATCAACCATGCTCTTCTCAGCTCCTTGAGAGCAAACAAGTGTTCACTCCTGTGCAATGCCATGCAGCAGCTTGGCTTGAAGCTGCCCCTGTACACGCCCTGGACTGCACACTGGGGTATTCACCTAGGCTTGCAGTTCTGAAAACCAAATGATTTGGGTTTTATTCTTTTCTCATCCTCTGTTGCTACTTGTGTTCTGGATCAGATGGAGCTCCTCAGGCTTGTAGAGATAGTTATTCTCCTTACACCTCTTGTGGGAATGCAGGGATGAGCACAGTGTCAGGCTCTGACACTGACAGATCTCATACTGCTCCCAAGGAGTTACTCAAATGCTACAAAGATGAACCATATGCGCAGCCCCAGTGCTTGAAGCCATTAATAGGCATTTTTAAGCAACTGTGATTGATGAGGCAGCTCTTACAAGTCTGAGATCAATGAAAATGCAACTTGATCTTTTGAACTCGACTCCTTAATTTTTTTGTTCCTTTTTCTGCAGAGAATCCCATAAAATCATTTCTGTGCAGACAAAAGCTGTCTGGGACACTTCATGTCGATTTGTCATGCATTTTCCTTTTTCTTCCCCCTCCACCCTGTTTGCAGTTTCATATGCAGTTTGTTTTTGAGTCTTTCTCCAAGATTCATACAGCTCAAGATCAACTTTTTGTATAATTGTAAATGGACATTGTTTTGAGGGTGTTTTTCGAGACTCATTATTTTTCCTTTGTTTTCAATTTAGATAATTTACTCCTCATTATCTGAACACCAGGGAGAAAATAGTGGTAAGGAAAAAGAAAAGCAAAAGTCATTGAGAAGAGAGGAAAGGCTGAGCAACCTTCAGAAGAAAACAGGGAGCCCAAGCAAAGAACAAGAGAGAGGACCATGTCTAATGAGTCTTGAAGTATCCAATATTGATGTTTTTCCCTCAGGGTCTGCTAACACAAATTGATTTAAACAGCTCCATCTTCCAACATTTGCTATAAGACTCTTGACCAACAAAGCAGTTGTTACCAGTAATTTTGGATTGAGACAGTTCTCAACCGAGATGTCAATAGTCTTCTACTGGCTGGATGCCCATGGAAATAAAAGCCTGTAAGAGGCAGCAGGTCACTTAGAACTAGAGGAGAATGAGCCGCAAAAGGCAGAGAGAAGGGCCAGCTTCTTAAAAATCCAGACAGGGAATTGGGTGGAGCCTGAGGGGCAGGGAGAGAGGGCAACATGGAGAGCTGTATTTAG
Organism: Catharus ustulatus; assembly: GCF_009819885.2. Lineage (NCBI taxonomy): Eukaryota > Metazoa > Chordata > Aves > Passeriformes > Turdidae > Catharus > Catharus ustulatus. Next base: position 28,577,715 of record NC_046222.1, on the reverse strand, counting down.
CTAAGATCACAGCTTGGAGGCACACAAGAGAGTGTCCAGGTGCAGGAGAGTCCAGGTGCAGGAGGGAAGAGGCCAAAACCAGTGCAGCGACATGGTTGAGTTTAATGGAGCACAGAGAAGCATGATGTAAGAAGAGAATGGTCCAGAATGAGGATGTGAATGGCAAAGAGCTGCAGAGGAGATAAGAAGTGCACATCATTGAGGAAAATCGTCAGAAAGGGGAGGGAAGAGCCTTGGAGGGGTTGGAGCTGCTTCCCTGCTCTTGGTCACCATTGTCAAGGAGCAAGGAACTTGACAGAGCATACAACCAACTCAGAATAAGTCAGTGAGGGTATTCATGGGATTGGGAGCACCCTTTCAAAAGCACAAGAAAAATTGAAGAAGTTCCCAGAACCCAGCTTGGCTCTAGACAACTGGTCATCAAAATAACCTGTGAAATTACACTGTGTGACAAAAATTCCAATACACTCTGTCTCTCTTTTTCTAGGGCGTCAAACCTTTCCTCTGAACAATACCTGGGATTGTTCCTTACATTATCAGGTTTCCAAAATGAATCCCTGCAGGATATGATCCTTGGCAGGCAGAGGGGTGGGTGGTTACAGCTGCAGGTTAGGTCCAGCCCACTCCTCTGGAGCTCGCACCCACTTCCCAGGAGAAGGATAAACAACTGCTGGGCAATGGGAAGTGCTCGTGCCCTCTCCAGACCTCAAGCACCCCAAAGTGTTCAAGCACTTGGATACATTCTAGCAGTGGGCACAGATACATCTGCAGCTGTATGCAACCCAGTATATCTGCAACTGTATGCAACCCAGAGATTTATATCTTCAAATTAGCTCTTTGATGGTATCACGACATGGGTGACTTCCAGGGCCTCTTCAGGGTCTTCTAGAACATCCTTATCTCTGGCTTCCAATTCATATTTGACAATGTGGTATCCCCAGAGATACACTCACACTAGATGAGTTCTTCCATGAAAACCTTAATATTTGCAAAACTTTTGTTGCTCCCTCAACAGAAATATTATACTCATTTATCTGATGGTAGTGACTCAGACGTGCTTCAAGCTTGGACGTGTGCCAGTAGCAATGCTACAAACCTGAGTGGTTTGGGCTTCACAGTCTTTTCTTTGTAACTAATCCTCATGATTAACATTTTCCTTAGAAGCCTCCGTAGAGCAGCAAGGAGCACCAGCCTGGCAGCATTAGAAACTGGAGCTGGATCCCCAGAGAGCTGATGCAGGCTGACAAAAACAGGGCCAGTTTCTCACACCCACACAGAGGTCTGGCCACACAGCTTGGTGTCACATCCAACTTGGAGTGACAGCTTCAAGAAGTGAATGGTGAGCTCAGTTGCCACTTCTTTCTCAGATGATGTCTGCAATTACTGAGGCTGCCAAAAGGTACAAGAAGGCAGCCAGATGCCCTCCCTGCATGCTGGCAGGGTTGTCTCTTATGAGCACCTAGAGAAGCCCACACTTCTCTAGGCCAGCTGCAGCACAGGACTGAGCTTTACCAGGAGACCCAAAACAACCACCCATTGACCTGTCTCACCTCCCCTTGCAGACAGTTCTCAGCTGGACACTACTTGAACCCAGGTGAGTGTTTCCTTCATTGGAACAGCAACAGGGTTTTGCAGAGTTTCTGTGACTGCTCACATTTACCCTTCCTCCATCACAAGCTTCAGGGAATGCCTAAATGTTTGTAAGAATTTCCTTTCAGTCTTGCTCTCTCTGAACCCCTGTTTATTTGTTTAATTTCTATCTTTTATTCCACTTTTAAAACGTCCTTGAAAATGACACTGACTCTTCCACTTATAGCCACTGCTCTGGAGCTGAGTCAGCCTTGTTGATCCCAGCTGCAAGTGACAACACTTCTCACTCTTTTATATATCAGCTTAACAGCCTGATAACAACTGGGCAGGAGAGCATATTCCTGGCACTCTGAGCATACTCTTGCAAGGCTTGAAATGTGGCACCAGCTCTATTTTGCTGTCTCTTACTCCCGAGCTGTTGCCTTCTGACTGCTTGAAAATCACTTACGAGGTTCATATGGTCCAAATTAGGTGAATGGCTGAGCAATGGTGATGCTGTAGGTTACTTATAGGATTTTAGACAGAATTTTAAAATTTCATTGTACGCCTGCAAACTCCTGAGATTTCTTAGGAAGCAAAATTCAAGTTTTGTAAACTACAGAAATGTTTCATCAGCTGAGGATCTGTACCCTATTTCCAAGCTCATTTAATACCTCTCGTAGCACACTGTTGTTCATACAGATATAGAACAATATTTTTACAAAAACACTTTTCAGTTCTCAATGGCATTTCTCCATTTTAATGTGCGAGTTTAGGACTAGAATTGTTCTTCAGCCAGTGAACATTTTCGCTAGATGTTCCTCTAAGACACATGCTAAGCATCTATGGGACACTGCCATTATCCTGGGTTGCAGAAGATATTATGTGTATAAAAATATCCATTTTGAGCTCTGCCTGGCAGTAGCTCTTTTCCAATCCATCTTAAGAGTTTCTCTCCAGCTACTGTCCCTACTCTTAGCCTATCCACATCTGCAGTACCGGCCCTGCCCTGCTGCTCCATCAGCTTTGCTCCTCATCACCAAAGCAATGCTTGAGCATGTTCCAGAGCATATTTGGTGACTTGAGTTGCTGAAGAATAGGCAAATCCTGCTCCTGGTGTGCAAACTGTTACTGCACTCAACAACACTTTCTCAGAGCTGCTGCTAAGTATGTAGGTGAGACTCAAAAACTTAGGGCAAAAGTCTTGGCTTCTCTATTCTCCATTAACCTAGACCCCTGACCTGTGTACTGTTTTGGTGAGCAGTATTTTTTGTCTTGAAAGTCATCCTTGCAATCCAGAGTTTCCTGTCTAAAAAAAATAAATTTACTCTTCTCTAGGTCTTCATTCTTTGAGTCCCCAGCACTCCCAAAGGGAATGCCTTTACAAAATGCCTTTAACACTTGGACTGTCTCTTTTAAATTTTAGCAAAGGCTGGAGAATTTGTCAGTGTTTTTACTTTTCCAGCATGAGCCAAATGTGCCTGCCAGATTTCTCAAGAGGGGATGTAAAATTTTCCAATTTCTAAATAGGCCAATGAAACATCAAAATATCAAAATGTAAAATAAATGTGTTTTATGAAAGGATTTTCTGTTGTCAAGGAAGGAGGGCTGGCTAACACCTGAGGGTGCCGGGAACTTCTCTGCTCTGTGACCTGAGGCCTGTGGGAAATGACCTTTACCAGCCTGGAGGCACAGGAATGAGGTGGTTCCAAACTTCCCCTCCACATGTTGTGGGCAGCTCAATGGAAAAACTTATAAATATTGCAGAATGTCACTAATTGTTATTAGTATCACTGTGCCTTTAGGTAGAGGCATGTGCTGTGCATTTTATCCTCTGTAGCTTGCTTTTCGTAACAGTTAGCCACTGTTTAACAAGGAAAGAAAAGTCAGAGGTTTCATGCTTACAGGAAGTATATGGTGTTGATGGATTTGCATAGTATTTAGAGGAGCTAGAGTTACATGGCAGTGACGCAGTTCTGCAGGACTTGCTAATTCCCTCTTCTCCCTAAATACTTCCTCCTGCCTCCCACCTTTGGCTCTTTGGCCTACCCACCCTGTTACTTCTCTCTGGGCTGTGTCTGGAGTTGCCAAACAGCTACAACAGGTATGGTCATCCAGAGAGTCTGGATGAGAGGCCCAGATATTTGTCTCTTGATGTGTCTTGCCATCTTCCTTTTCATATCAACCCTTTGCTCTCCATTCTTGCTTCTATTCCTGCAACTGCAGCAAACCAGGTCTTAAAATCCCACTTGATTGCGTGGTAAAGCAGATCACAGTGCTCCCAGAAGAGTTTGTGCAATGGTGATCTCTACATCAGATAAGATTTATATTTGTCATATTTCTAGCCAGAGTTCAGATTTCACACAGATATTGTCCAATTCTTGCACACATATGACAGTTTCTTACTCTGCAAAGTGCCTGACAGAAGCAGTGCAGCTGTTGTACCATCTTCACCTCTGATTCTGGTGAAAGGGCAATAGCCTCCCATGAACCATCCAACAGTTTTGCAAGGGTGACCCTGGAAAACTCCTTGGAAATGCCCTTTCCTCTTTCCACCTTAAGAGCTGGTTTCAATTGCTCTCCTATTGTGGCAAATGGGGGTAGAGGTGGTGACATCAAGCCCTTTTTGGCAGCTCCCTTTTCACAAGGAGGCATGCATTCAATTAGAGGATTTTAATTAAAATATGTTTCTGTAGCATCCTGTCTCCAGGCCCTGTGTAAATTTAACTTGACATTCTCTTATTTAACAGGTGGGTGAGATTATTGTGAGAGCTGCCAGATGGAAGAAAGCAGCAACAGGGCTGGCTATTGAGATAGAAGAATGAAGAGCGGAAGAGAGAGAGAGAGCCAAAGAAAGGAATGGGACAGATCTGCTGCATATCTGTCAATATTTACTATGCAACATGCGATCCTTTTTTGTGATGGCTCTTTACTGCCATATGCGTGCGATTTTTAAAATGCCTTTTGAAGGATAAAAGCAGCAAACCCAAGATCAACACAGTTGTATTTGATTTCCTTTCCTTTTCGATCAGAGCAATTCAGGAATAGCCAATGAATGGCAATTGATGCATATTCAAAATACCCTCAGAGCTATCCCCAAAAAAGGAAAAAAGCCCACCCTTTAACCTGGCAGCTGAGGAGCAGAGTGAGAGCTTGTGAGGCTGCGGCAGCAGCCCTGGGAGTGGGCAGTTCACCAGAGGTCTCTTCTGCCACTGCAGCTATGTCACCACCACCTTCCAGATGCAACAAGTTAAAGGATATGGGAGAGTAAGAGATTGTTTTCAAGAGGTTAAAACTCAGCAGCTAGCAGAAGCACGCGTGAGGAATGTGGAAACCAGCCACAGTTGGGAATCTCAGAGGTAGAAAGGATGGGGACAATGGGTGACCAGGAAGGAAAACGAAAGGGACCAAAGAAAAGGAAAAAAGGAGTAAAGACAGTTTGGAAAAGAGGAACCTTAGAAAATGGGGAGGGAAGAACCACCCAGGATTTCTGAGGATAGGGAGAAGACTGAGAAAGCCACAGAGGTAATCAGGAGACAATGGGATTGAGAAGGAACAAGGATGAAGAAGAACAACGACCCTTACACTCTCATTTTCTGCCTTGAAAGCAACAAAACTTAAGAACCTAAAGAACCAAACTTGAAGCTAATGTGTATGGGTAACAGCACAGATGTCCTTCCACTATGCTATGTTGGGCTGTAGTACTCTAACCCACCCAGCACACAGCATGTGCTGCCAGGGGTGAGACCTACGTGGCAATGCAGGGTGGAGGCTGCCTGTGGCAGCACCTAGCTGAGGTGCCAGCAAAGAGGGTGTTAGTAATACTCAAGAGCATTGCACACTGCGGTCAGAAGCTAGACCACTACTGCAACTAGTCTCGTGTTTGCATTGGTTGCCTGAAACAGCTGTTTTCAAAGGAGACTTTTGAAGTAGAAGGCTTAGCAGATGAGGTGCTACTGGGGAAAGTGCCTAGTAAGCTCTGTCTTTTCTCCTTTCCATTTGGTATAGATTGGTTTAGGCTCCAGCTTCAGAGGCCTGGAGCTTTCAAAGCCATTGATTCCTTCTTTAGATTTGTTGTTCTAACTCCCAAGGCCTGCAGAGTAAATTCACTGTCTCAATGATTTCATTGCAGACTGATAAAATTGTTCAAGTAAGCACTGAGAGTCCTCATGATTTTTCTCATAAAGAATGGGATTTCAGACACAGCTATGGTCAGGTTTTGCCTCCATTTAGCAAACTGAAATATTTCAATATACACCAAAACTGAAATATATGGTTTTGATTCTCCAAATGGGAAAAATCCTGTACAAAACAAGCTCCCACTAAAAAAAAAGAGAGACAGAGAGACATAAACCCTTGCAGTTTCAGAGGAAGATTCTTTACCAAGGATTGTAGACATTTGTATAAATTGAAGCTTACATCAGAAAGTTATCACACAAAATCAAGTGCTTTGGCTAGCAAACATACTTTTATCAGTCACTTCATAACCACTCTCTTTAAAAAGACGTGTTAATTTTTTCCAACAGGATTTCATCTCCATATTATGATACCAGTGATATTTAATTGCATCAGTATCCTTTAATTACTTACCAGCCATGTCTCCTATGTGTCTTTGTATATTTTTCCCTGGGATTGATGCCAGGTTAATGTGCCTGTGTTTGCTTGTGCAATCCCATTTATCCCCTTTAACACAGGAATAACAATGAGATTTTTCCCCAGTTATCTGGAACTGTCTCACTCTTCCAGGATGCACAAAATAACAAGAGGAATAGCTCAGAGCCCTCTTCATCAAGTACTTTTTAAGCACTTTGGTAAAATGTACCTGTCTGTGGACTTTAAAATGTTTAATTTCAATAATTGTTCAGAACCTTCTAATGTTATTCTTGTGAGTATTTTTACAGATTGACAGGGAAGCAGTGCCCACCAGGCTGTTTGCTGAGATCTGTGTATTACTGATCTGCGGTACATATTTACCTGCCTCATTTCACATTCAGTTCAAAGGAATAAAGACAAGGACAGGGAATGGCAGAATCTTCTGACAAGCCCTGTGCCCACATCCCAACAGCAGCAGGGAAGCCTCCGTGAAAACAAGCAACAGTCATGCAAACAAAGAGTGCCCTGTACTGCAGAAGGGAAAACCTCCTCCAAGGCTGTGCCAGTGTGAGCCTGGGGAAGCCCCATTTGCACCTCGAGTAAGCCAAGGACTGTGAGCCTGAGCAGAGGGGCACAGGGTATCACTCCCAGGAACCTGAAGAAGAAGTGCTTTGGAGCACAGACTAGCTCCCACTCAATGAGCTGCTGTTGCACCTGTTAGCTGCTTGGGATGACAGCAAGTAAAGAGGCAGGAAGGGCCTTCGCAGGGGGTTTCACAGCAACGTTCCTTTCAGACACGCATGTGCACTGTCCGTGGTTCAGAGAACAAAGGCAGAGGGTCCAGGTTAAGTACATGGGATGAGCGGGGCGGGGAAGAAGCATCAGAGACCAATTACCAGGGGACATGGGAGTGTTACAAGGGTGGGTTTAGGGTAAAGGACCAGCAGGGAAACAGGGTGGGAGTGACCAGAGACTGAGGGACAGGGAGAAGGGCTCTAGGCTGATCCAGGGAACAGAACACGAGTTGCTTTGGCTGGATTGACCAGGATTGTTATCAAGACAAGGCAGTGAGAGAGACCTCTCATTTTCCCTAATTGGGAATGCGTTTCAGAGTTTCCACAAGCTACCTTCTATTTTCTGTGGTTTATCAGCCCTCAGGAAAAAGTAAAGCAAGAAAACAAACATTACATCTTACCCCAAAAGCATGAAAGCACATGAGAACGTGTCTGGTCAGCAGAACATCAAAGAGAAACACCCTTCTGATACCTGCAGGGAACTAGGAAAAATCCAGATGAATTGAATTTGCTTTCAGTTCTTGCTCATTTAGAGAGTTATACAGAACTGAGGGTATTTGCAGAATACTGTGGGCAAAGGGAGGTAAGTTTTTTACTGAGAAATTAAATGTAAATGACTTTCTCTGATCCCTTGATTTACAAACTGTGGGCTCCTATCCTGGTAATGAAATGGGCATTTGCAAGTTTCAAAATTTTCCTGTGGCTCTATTCTTTCCTAGCTCCCCAGGCAAATGAATCCTCCAAAACTTTCAAATTTTCCCAGATTCACAAGATTTATGAAAACAGTATGAAGGGATTCAGGAAATTCAAAAAAGTTTGTTGTTTAATTTAAGTAAGTTCTGTCTCACGCCTTCCTTTGGTACAGTCTGCAAACTTTTTATTCCATCCATAATGTCATATTGTTAAAGAGACCCATATTCAAATGAGGCTTTGTGGAGGGAATACTGGGTATTGTTTTTTTAATTAGCTTTTATTATTCTGTTGTTGTTGTTGTTATTATTGTCATTGTTATTATTGTCATTGTTGTTGTTATTACTGTTATTACTGTTGTTATTATTATTACTGTATTTATTTATTAACATTGTCGTTTATGTTATTTATCAACTCCTGTCCAGAGGAAGAGTTGGTATTGAACTATCTCATCCCAGATGCAGGACACTGCATGCAAAGAAATTAGCACATATTATTTTTAGAAACTCTTAGAAGTTTTGTCACTAGTAACATGAGAAGTCCAGCAAATACTGTCCATGTTCTCCTTGGCCAGATGGCTGTCATTCCCCATCCTTAGTGAAACCAGCTGACCTTTGTTGGGAAGGATAAGGATTTGACAGGAAGGTCTTACAGATATGGATGTATAAGAGAAAGATCTTTGAATGTAGAATCTGAAGAAGGAATAGAAATAATAGCAAGTTTTGATATAGAAGAAAAGAATTGCTGAGCCAGTCTTACTGGGTAACTAAGAAGGCAAAGGGCAAGTGAGTTGGAAGGGGCTTCTATGACTCTGAGCAAAGGATAAATTCACCTCAAACAAAACATGTTTTTACTAAGCAAAAAGATTTTCACAGGCAAATAAGAAAACCAGTGTTGCAAGTAGAAGAAAGATCTAAGAATTTTCCACTGCAAGAAAACTGAAAAACAACTTTTAGCTTAAACTGTAACATTTTAACCTTTTGTGATTTGAAAACAGTAACATGAATATGGTAATGTTAGCAGTTAAGATAGGCTATAGGTAATAGTAAAGGTATTGATTCGTTGTTACATAATAAGATGCACAGCAATGAAAGAAATATAATGGCTTGTAACATGAATGGAACAGAGCTTCAGGACACACGGCTTGCCTGTAGCCTATAGGCTCACCCATGACCCACAACTACTGTAACCTCCTCTGTGCAATAAACAGCATCTTAAGAGCCGTCTGAAGTCTCCATCTCTCCATCTGGCTCTTACAGCCTTTATCCCACATACATTCAAATTTTACGATTCCAGAATGGTGACTCTTGAGCACATTACAACCCCTCTGATGCCTGGAGACACAGCCTCTCTGCTGCCATTCCTGCTGGACAAGTTATGGCTGTGCATTTTACTGACTGTGCTTGGTTGGTACAGGTGGAATAGAGAAACTTTGATTCACACACACACACACACACAGAGGCATCCCAGGGCCTGGACCCCATCAAATGGTTTGAGAAAGGTGCCTCAATGTCTCTGCTCTTGCACTTTGCCGCTGCAGAGTGTACAGTCACTTCAGGTCAACCACATTCACCATGGTCTGACTTGATGCTCACCTACCTTCTTTGGAGATCTGTCTGTGGACAAAGCTCAAAGGGGCACAACTGGGAAGATTTCTTATAGCTTTGTATGTACAAATGTGAGCTACAGTTGTTTTTTGAAGTTTATGCGAATACAGGTTGTATTTCTGATGTTATTGCTGTAGTAATGTTGCCTGCAGGATTAATTACTCCAGATGCTGGCAAGTTTTAAACATTTAGACTCTGTTTTGTGCCACAGACCATTGCTCAGACCTCTTAATCTCCCATAGTGTTGTTTTTATTTCTGAGAAAAAAAAAGGATAAAATGATTTAGGAAGAGTTAATACCCCTGAACAGATGCACCAGCAAGAGATGTGACAAAATGTCAAGTGGAATGTGCCTGAGAGCTTGGAACTTGGCCATGGAAGCAGCAGATGAGTCCCCAGAATGGCATGTCCCCCAGAGGCGAGGCATACTTTTGTGACAGCTGTGATTTTTATGATCCGGCTTTGATGACAGTTTGGGAAGGGGTCAGCTCTGCTCTCTTCTGAGAAGAATTCGGTTTGTCATCAGATTCTAAAATCCCTCTGATTTATGGTATCAGCCACTGCTAGCATTTTACTGAGATCTAGATCCTCTCCCCACTCCCTGCAGACTGGAAGGTTAAGGTGCAAACCCTGATGTTCAAATTAAATTAATCCTAAGGAAAAAGGGAGTGGTAAGTAATGAAGTGACAGGCAACACTGAAGAGTGAGCTCCAAAAATCTTGCATTAAGGGCACTTCATCTGAAAACAGGCCGCTCTTCCACCTCTGTCTGAGCACTAGCTCTTCCATTCACCTCCACAGTCCTCAGCCTGCCAGACACCTTGGTACAATATTGCCTCGTATTTGCCAGTGACAAAGCAACTTCCCAGAAAGATGATCTGCTTGGATCAAAAACGATTAACTGTCAAACGCCTCCAGACACAGAGGGGAAGGGCCATGTCAGCACAGCACTCCTCGGCTTCTCAACTCCCACTCAGTGTGACCATGGTATGCATTTCCATGGTCACTTAGCACCCAGCAGGGGACCCATCTGGCAATTGCAGTCAGTCATTAAGGATACAGGTAGTTTCTGTTTTCCTCCTGGGTTTTCTGAACACTAATTTTTTTTTTTTTCTTTTTTCCTCAGGCCTGGTAATACACAGCAGCACAAACATCTCTCCTGTAAGCCAGGAGCCCAACTCCTACCTCCACCACTATTTAATTCACATCTTAAAGAAAGATGTTTTAGAAAACAGAGAACAAGGCAGATCCATTCTGATGATTCAGTTCCCTCCCAAAGGCAGGTAACTTGCTCCAAGCATCACCATCTTACTCTTTGCTTACCTTACAGGTACAGCTCTGTTACCATCCAGAGACATTGACTTTTCCCTGCTGGAAAACACAGTTCCATTGAGGCTTCCTAATACTGGAAGATACAAAGGGATGGGGTATTTTTTGTGGAAGTGAACAGAGGAAGCTGAAGGAGACCATTCACATATCTGAAACAAGAAGAAAGGACTGTCTGTGAAGCAGCCTTCTTGCAAGGGTGAGAAACACTGGCCTCAGGCTAATGCAGTTGTGGTAACAGAATTATTATAAAGTCCTAAAATGGGTACAAGGAGTCACGGGTACATCCCCACATAAAGGAATGAGGGTCTGCTCCAGTAATTCTCATGAACTCTGCTATAAATGTGTCTGCACAGCCCTGGGACAGAGGCCAGAAACTTCAGGGATCCCTTTTCACAGTATAACCAGGTTGGAAGAGATCTCCAAGATCATCAAGTCCAACCCACACCATAACATCTCAACTAAACCATGGCACCAAGTGCCACAGCCAGTCTGTTTTTTTAAATACATCCAGTGTGGTGAGCTAGAAAGTTCGTTCAGAAGACATCGTTATGCATGAGGAGTTAGGCCCCGCCCTCTCCATGGCGTTAGCCAATCACAGCTGTATTGAAGTTACTTAAGCCCGTGTTTGCCGAGCAATAAATGCATTTCACCGTCGACTGCATCAGTGTAGCGAGTGATTTGTCCGGCGACTGGGATTGTAAAAGTGTGTGTGTGTGTTCGCTGTGGCCCGCTCTAACCAGGTCGCCACTTGCCTTCGTTTCTCCCCAACGAAGGCAACATAGTGGTGCCGAAACCCGGGATCGCCCCCAGGTGTTCGGGTGAGGGAATAGCCCCCGATACACGCGGCTGAGGGCGATCCGGGTGACGGGACTCGCGCTGGAAGAGGTGGGCGGTCGAGGCAGCTGGATCTGACCCCGACGGTGAGGACGCTCACGTACCGCCAAGAAATGGATGCGCTTGGCAAGGTAGTTCCCCAATTGCATAGGCAATGTGGCATCCAATGCAAATCAAGGGATTTTGATTACGTAATCATGCAGTTGTTAAAATCGAGGGCGATAGACCGTACCACAGACACCCTGCATTCAGGGTGCTGGAGGGAGTGTACTAATGCCTGCGCTAACAACGTGATTGTCTCCAGCTCTGGTAAACGTTTGGAGAGCTGGGGAGGAGTTGTGAGGACTCTGGAGGGAGCGTGGTTAAAACGGGAAACTTGGAGAGTGGCTCGAGACTGTTTAAAAATCACACCGAAAGTGGAGGTGGCCGCCACTCAGTCTGCGTCTGGTGATTGTGCGGGGTCGAAAACTGACAACCGCTCGTGGCCCCAGTCCCTTATCTCAACCCCCAATCCAGCTACTAATCGGTCGCCAGACTGCAAGAAAATGTGTGAGCCTCAGGGCATCTTTAAAGAGGCGAGCCCTGAAGAAGTTTTAAAAAAAACCAAAAAAAACCAAAAAAAACCCCGCTGCTCTACGCGTCACAAGATGGCGCCGAGCCTGAGGGCGAGGGGCGGGGCCAAGAGCTTTCTCGCGCCTCACACACGGGCAGTGACGAACATGAGGGGCCATGGCGGGGCCGCGGGTGGAGGCTGTGGAAGCGCTGCTGCGGGAGCTGCTGAGGGAAGAGGTGCCGTCCCGCATTGCTGCCCTCGCCGAGGAGCTGTTCCAGGCGGCGGAGGGCATCTCTGAAGAGGATGGGAAGGTGGCGGAGGGAGAGCCCCCCGCTCCCAGCCCGTCGGGAGGAATGGGGGGTGCCTCACACCCCACAGCCCTGGCCCAGGTTGGTGCCACAGCTCCGTAAACACAAGCTGCTGCTGCTTCCCACCCTTCGCGGTGAAGCCAAACCTGTAGCACTACTGAAACGTAAAGAAAAGAATTAATTTCTTCATCGTTTGCCCCAATAGCGTGGAAGTTCAAAATAAAGTGGGCAATGTTATTTTTAAAAGTCAAAAAAAAAAAAAACCAAAAAAAAACAAAAAACACAGGGAAAAGAAGCGGGGAGAAAGACAGGAGATTTGCCCCAAGGCATCTGGGCATCGAACCAGCCAGTCACAGAAGAAGAACATCTAGCTCCCATCCACGCAGCAGTCCCTCCATCAACTTCTTCTCACGCCAGGACTGCGGGCGCTCCTCCTGGAGGGGCACCGGGTCCCCGTCCAGCGGTCCAGGCAGGAGCGCACCCACACATCCAAGAATTCCTCTGCCAGTGCCCTGGTGCACAGGCTCAGCTGCAGGTAACAAGCAAGAGAAGACATGGCAGAAACAGCTGAAGAACATTCTGATATTCCAGCTGTTGTTCCTTTATCGGAGTGTGAAGCAGCAGAACAGGAAAAGATGGAAGCCCAACGAGTGAAAGATGCTGAAGCAATGAGAGAACAAACCTCAGAGGAAGAGAGAGCAGAAAAGTTAGAGGAGACCCTGAGGATGGAGTAAGGATCTGAAGGGCTGGTACATGCAGTTGCTGTTACTGTTGTGGAAGAAGAAAAGGTAGTGAGCAGCATTGAGGAGAGATCACCATCATGGATATCTGCTGCTCTGACAGAGTACATTGAGCAGGCAAGAGAAGAGGAAGAGAAAGAAATTCAGAAAGTAGCCGAACTGAGTGTTACTGTGGAGGATGCACTGCTAAGACAGTACCAGAGACTAGAAAGAATGTGAGTGATGACACCACAGCAAGTGAACTGGAGCTAACCTCTGAAGCAGTGACTGCTCTGGAGACAGCAGAAGCTTCCTGCACTAAAGAAACAATGGAAGCTAGTTGTAACGGGCAGAGAGTACGCTGCAGTAAAAAATGATGATGTCATCAAGTGGTGCCCATTAAAATCCATAAAGCCCGTGCTGTCTGACAAAACGGATGAAACTAACGAGATCTCTGAGTTTCTTTTGACAGGTTCGCTGCCGTGATCCATCTCATCAGCCTCGTGTTCCATCTTCGTGCTTCGGTGTCCTGTCGTTGCCAAACCCGCTTCATCGGCGAAGCAAAGAACTCGAAGACAAGTTCCAACGTCATGGCCAAATGCTCCGACAATGAAATCAGTTCAACTCCCCTGTTTACCCAACAGCCCTGTTTACCACCCATGTGTTCACCCTAGTGGGACTAGTTGCAGTTGTTGTACCCGTGTTAATGTTCGGTTCCCTTTTCATTGTTAGCCTGGATAAGTTATAACCAAGTTGCGATTGCATTTAGACGTTTAAAATAGTTCGCGTGTTGTTACTAATATGTTTCACGAGTTGTTACTAACATCAGTTTAGCACAGCTGCGAAGGCTTAATCGGTCATGGAGAGGGGGGAAATGTGGTGAGCTAGAAAGTTCGTTCAGAAGACATCGTTATGCACGAGGAGTTAGGCCCCGCCCTCTCCATGGCGTTAGCCAATCACAGCTGTATCGAAGTTACTTAAGCCCGTGTTTGCCGAGCAATAAATGCATTTCACCGTCAACTGCATCAGTGTAGCGAGTGATTTGTCCGGTGACTGGGATTGTAAAAGTGTGTGTGTGTGTTCGCCGTGGCCCGCTCTAACCAGGTCGCCACTTGCCTTCGTTTCCCCCCAACGAAGGCAGCAATCCAGGGATGGTGACTCCATCACCTCCCCAGGCAAAGCATTCCAATACTTTATTATTCTTTCAGTAAAAAACTTTTTCCTAATATCCAACCTGTATCTCCCCTGGCACAGCTTGAGACTGTGTCCTCTAGTTCTGTTGCTTGCTGCCTGGTAAAAGACACTGACCCCCACCTGACTACAACCACCTTTCAAGAAGTTGTAGAGAGTGATAAGGTCACTCCTGAGTGTCCTTTTTCCCATGCTGAACAACCCCAGCTCCCTCAGCTGTTCCTTATAGGACTTAGGTTCCAAGCCCCTCACCAGCCTTGTTGCCTCCTCTGGACGCACTTAAGTGTCTCAACGTCCTTCCTAAACTGAGGGGCCCAGAACTGGACACAGCACTCAAGGTGAGGTGTCACCAGTGCCAAGTACAGGGGGAGAATGACCTCCTTGGTCCTGCTGACCACAATATTCCTGATACAGGCCAGGATGCCATTGGCCTTCTTGGCCACCAGGGCACACTGCTGGCTGATGTTCAGTCAACTGTTGACCAGTACCTCCAGGTCCCTTTCTGCCTGGGCACTGTTCAGCCACACCATCCCCAGCCTATAACATTGCAGGGGCTTATTGTGGCTGAAATGCAAGACTCGGCACTCGGACTTAATAAATCTCATCCCATTGGATGGGTCCGTTCAACTGTTCCAAATCCCTCTGCAGAGCCCTCCTACCTTCCAAAAGATAGACACACACTCCCAGCTTAGTGTTATCTGCAAATTTGCTAATGAAAGACTCAATGCCCTCATCCATGTCATCAATAAGAATATTGAATAGGACTGGTGCCAGCACAGACCCCCCTGAGGGACACCACTGGTGTGCAGCACCATTCACCACCCCTCTCTGGGCCCAGCCATCCTGCCAGTTCTTACCGAGTGAAGAGTGCTCCTGTCTAAGCCACGGCTGCCAGCTTTTCCAGGGAATGCTGTGGGAGACAGTGTCAAAAGCCTTGCTGAAGTCCAGGCACACAACATCCACAGCTTTTCCTGCATCCACCAGGCAGGTCAACAGGTCATAAAAGGTTGGTCAAACACAACCTACCCTTCCTAAGCCCATGCTGGCTGGGTCTGATACCCTGGTCATCCTGTAAGTACTGTGTGATGACATTCAGTATAAACTGTTCCATGACCTTACTGGGTACTGAGATCAGGCTAACTGGCCTATGGTTACCAAGATCCTCCTTCCCACCCTTTTTATAAATGGGTGTCACATTGGCTAACTTTCAGTCGTCTGGAACCTCAGCAGTGAGCCGGGACTGTTGGTAAATGATGGAGAGAGGCTCCACAAGCTCATCTGCCAACTCCCTCTTCACCCTGGGATGGATCCCATCTGGTCCCATATATTTATAAACATTCAAGAGGTTCAGCAGTTCTCTGACTGCCTCCTTCTGGGTAACAAGGGGACCATTCTGCTCCCTGACACCATCTACCAGCCCAGGAGAACAGTTTTCCTGAGGACAAGCCATCTTCCCACTAAAGACTGAGACAAAGAAGGCATTAAGCGTTTCTGCCTTCTCCTCATCCACAGTTACTAAGTTCCCTCCCTCATCCAATAAAGAACAAAGGTTGGTCTTACCCTTCCTTTTACTATTAATGTATTTGTAGAAACATTTTTTATTATCCTTTACAGAAGCCGCCATTTTAAGTTCATACGGAGGTTTGGCCTCCCTAATTTTTTTCCTGCATGCTCTAGCAACCCCCTTGAATATTCCTCAGACATCTGACTCTCCTTCCAAAGATGATACATCCTCTTTTTATTCTGAAGTTCCTTCAAAACCTTGTTGCCGATCCAGGCTAGACGTTTGCTTCGTTGATCATTTTTTGGCACACAGGGACAGTCTGCTTCTGTGCCCTCAAGACCACAGTTTTGAAACACATCTACCTTTCTTGAACTCCTTTGTTTTTAAGGCCTGCTTCCCAAGGAACTCTTTGAATAAGTCTCCTAAATAGGCCAAAGTCTGCCCTCCTGAAATCCAGTGTAAAATCTTATTGATGTTCCTCCTAATATCACCAAATTTCAAGAATTTGATGATTTCATGATCACTATGCCCCAAGCAGCCTCCAACCACTACATCTCCCACCAGCTCATCTCTCTTTTTGTGGAGATGACAGTAAAGCATTCTAAAGCACTGGGTACCCGGTGGCCAAAATGTGTGTGCTCTATGAGATGAAGAGACAGGAATTTGACACTCTTCTAGCAAAATATATGTATTTTCTATTTGGATTCACCACTATTCTTGCTTATAACGCTCCTGCTCTTGAGTCCTGTGCATTTTCATCCCTTTTTCCTCCTTATATTCTGCCACATTACATTATTAGCAGTCCAATTGGACATTCCTTCCATTCCCTGTTCTTCACATGTTTTTGAAGGCAGAGTCTTACTAACTCTCCAGTGGTCCATTGGATTATTACAAAAGATGTAATTTTCTACTGTAAATTTTTAATGAAGTGAGTAAAAGTTAAAGAAACAAAAATTATATATTTAACTCTATCAAGCACAACTCAAAGGAATACCAGGCTCAAATTTCTCATTGAAAGTTATCTGACCAGAGGGTTTTACAGGGTAGATCTATTCATTTATACACAACTGATTGAAGGGATTTTACATTAGCATTCCTGCAAAATTTGCTTGAGATGTTTGGCAAGTTTCTCTTTGCCTAGGCAGGGAAGAAAATATAAATATTCCCAAAAGTGAGAGAAGCCATTCAAATCAATCAAGTATTTTTTCACCAAAATTAAAGTGCCTGGGAGAATCATAGTAGAACAACAGCAACAAGAAATTCAACTCAGATCCTTGCCTACAAAGGATGCAGGGGACATAAAGGGTCCCAAGAGGTCTGCCACAGCTCCTGAGGCCTTGCAAAAAAACCAATGAACTGTCCCTTGCTGTGGAAACATTCCACTTCAGGTTTGGTTTTTTTTTTTTTTTTTTAAATAAAACAGCTACAGTTTTGACCTGTGGAAAAACATTCTTCTCAGTAAGAAATGTCAGGCAGAAGTCAGTCAGGATGTCTCAATACTTCTCGTACAGTGGCAAACTGCATTTTGTCATCCATTCAATGGCATGAAAAACACTTTGAAATATCAGAGTTTCTGGTGAATGGGTGCTACAGATCCCAACTGTGTTTATCGAGGGAGAGGTTTTTTCTCTGCTTGACATCACAGGGCTCTGGTAGTCCTGTTACAGCACTTAACTCTGTGTGAGAGATGGACATGAACGGCAGTGGAAGTCTGTTCCAGAGGGACGGTTCTGTTTCCTTCATGGCTATTTTGGTTTATGTTCTGGTTGTCATCCTAATATGCAATTGCCTAATCAGATAACAAATGCTCTCTGGAGACCTCAGGATGTTGCATGCAGTTTGGGGACAGCACTGAGACAGGATAGGCCAGTGCCACATGACACAGAAGAATACATTTTTTATCAATAGTCTTTTTCCCTTGGTTTTCAAGCAGCTGGCTTCAGTAGGCACAGTTCTCCTGTTTCCTCAGTTAGAAGGACAGCAATGCTAAAACACAGGCTTGGGAGAGGAGTGGTCCAAAATTTGCAAGGAAAATAAATGATCAAGACCAACCGATTGTAATTTCTAACACAATCAGAGAGTGAGAAATACTGTTCTGAGGCCTCAGAAGGCTCCCAAGCTCTACAGCCATTTGAATAAGGAACCAGAGTTTCAGTACCATCTTAGACATCACAGCATTTCACAGATTTTTTTTTTCTTTGCCTGGAAAATGTTTTCCAGATTTCCTCTGTTTCTAGTTCTTGCCAGTGATACAAATACCACAAGAGCAGTCTCTCTCAAAAGTGTTCTGGCAAACAGTTCAGGTGCTGGCAAAGACTCCAGTATGCATTGGCTACATTAGGTTTTTATAATGTGCCAGCTAGACCCTAATAGCTACATGTGGTGATAACGATTATTTAGTCCAAGCCCTAAATAAGATGGAGAAAGAGCATGTGTAAAGAGGGAATCCATCTCTACAACCATGCTCTCATTTCTACACTTGATATATTTCCTGGAAAAGGAGTCTATCCAGAGTCCTGGGCTGTTACCACTGAGAAAGGACCTGCTCTTCCCAGACTTATATTTATGGGTTCATCACCACTATTTGTCGCCCCTATGTCTTCACCTTTTTATTTTTTCCGGCTTATTGATGCAGAGGTTGTGGACAGCCTAATGCAATTCACATCCTCGGTATAGCAGGTAATGGTCGCAGTGACTGCTGGAGAAAATGGATTGTGTCAGAGCAAATGAGCCACTGCTGGGAGGATGAACATCCCTGAAGTCAAGGTTTTTAGGCAAGTGCCGATATTTTGGCTTTGCACATCAGGCATAATTTAATACTGGGAACCTAGAAGTGTCTGACTGGGCTTCAGAGAGAGCCTAACAACTCTGTTCAGCATGTCAAATTAACTACCCAGTAGTGAGATACCTTGGCTAAATGATCACTTGTTGGCCAGGTGCCACACCACAAAGCTCCCCATACAACCGTCTCAAAACATGGAAACTTGTTATTCTGGAGCTGCCCTGTGAATACCTGTTCTGTCAAGGCTGGAGGGAAATATTTGGTGCAGGCAGACTGAGAAAACAGAGAGGTGTTAGGTGTCAGAATTGATTTAAATGGGCTGCAGCTTTGCATGGGAGCAGTGGAGCTCAGCAGCCAGAAGATGTGAGGTAGTCAGGGTGGGGGGCTCAGGGGCAGAAGAAAATGGGCTAGATAAAAGATTCAGATGCTTGAGAAGGTCCTTTGGAGCCAAAGACAGAGTACTGCCTGTTCCCACTTGGCTTCCTGATCTTCATCAGCACTAAGAGTTAGCAGCTGTCTGCTGGTGAACCAATAGAGGTTTCTTCTTGGGGCCTTTGCAGGTGGAACTGCCAGCAGACCTGGTGAGTGTGAGAATAAAAAATTCAGCCCCAGCAAGTGTTACTGACCCTTACTTGAGTCAATATTGAAGTTAACAGTATCCAGACCTTTCTGAACAGCTTTTGAGGTGCTGAGCACTTCTGGGTGCTTATCCCTGCAAAAGGCTCCTGCGTCCCTAAACCCCCTGCATTATGCAGACCAGGAGAAACTCCTGAGGCACATCATATATCCCTTGCTATAAAGAAATCAGGTTTGGATAGGGGTTGGTGAATACCAGCTGTCATCTAGGCACACAATCAGACTGTGCCCAGGAGCTGGAATCTGGAAATTTGTAAATTGGTGTCCCTTGATAAAGATGTGACCATGACCTCTAATCACAGAATCCTGACAACTTGAAAGTTTCAGCCCAAGCCTCTGCTTAAACAGAGATGTCTGTGAGAACAAATCAGATTGCTCTGGGTTTGCTGTAGCTGTGCTGTGTAACCTCTTCTCTGTTCTTGGGAGAAATCTCTTTCCTGCTCTAGGTTAATTGCCTAGGAATACCACTCTTCCCCTCTCATCCAGAAGTCATGTGTTTCACTAACCCTACAGGTACAAGTAGCCAAACACTGCTAGAAACAGCAACAGTAAAAGGTATCCAGGTCCACCATATCTCTAGAGAGATTGCTATGTACACAAACTCAAGCGGCAACACATTTGTACAATCACGAGCAGAAGTTTATGGGAGTAAAACTGAACGTGAGGAGCTCCTCTGTCCCTCAAAGTGTGTGGTGTGACAAACTGTGCAGAGAGTACAGATCTTCTCAGAAACAGATGTACGTGCCTGCCTTTTGGTTCATGTGGACATATTCTACATGACTATTTTCTTGGTCATAGAAGGTACTAGTTCTTCCCATTTATTTTCTGCTCCAATTTTTAACATCCACAGAATGTCTCCTCCAATCTTGGATACCTAAACAGATTTGAGCCATGCAACAGGCACTCCAGATAAACCTTTATCATAAATGTCTTTCAACTGTGTTCTGAAATGCTTTCAAAATTGTTTCCACATTTGACTGTCACCTACAATAAATTGTTTCCTTTCTACCTTGCAGTGAACCATTTTCTTTCTAGTTTTATGCTCGTTTTCCTTTCTGTTCCACAGCCTGTTACTTTAAATTCTGAGCATTTTCAGGCAGCTTTCTGACTTATTCCAACTCACTGTAAAAGACTATTTACCATATTTTTTTTCCTCTTTTTGATATTCCTCTTCTAATTGTATTAAATACAAGAAATTCTCTAAACCCCATTTTATATCAAGGTAGTGTAAACCTAGTTGCACACTGTGCTACATAAAATACATTGTGCTATGTATCACTGCTACATGTTTACATTTACATTATTAATTTGTTTATAATAATAAAGATAAGTTTATAATAATTTATTTTAACTTTCCAAATATCATGATGCTCAACTCTGTGACAATCACTTTGCTGGCCACAATCTATTGTGCAGCAGTCTGATCTGTCACCCCATTAATGGTTGGACTGTGTTTTGTATTTTTTATTACACCACTCTGTTAGCCGTCCTGATGAGCTTGGTTCCTCCCTTTTTAAACGTGTCACTCTGCAGGGTCTGTGACTCTACAGTAAGAGTGCCATAACTTATCAGATCTTCTGCTTTAGAGACACCCAACATTGCAGGCTTGATGTGACATCTCTGATAGTTTGCTCAAAGACCTTTTCTGAACTTCCATATGGCACATGTGTGTATCAGTACTGGAAATATTTTAATCTGGCAGGCTACTCAGAAAAGATGCCCCCATATGTTTTCCCATCATCCCAAGCTTTCAGAGAATGTGAATGGTCAACAGACTTGATAAGGCCACAGTATTAAGCAGACATTGCACCGATATGCATCATGCAATGGGTTTAAATCACACCAGAAGTTTAGAGGTCTCAGAATTTCTACGTATTGCTCTTTCAGCAACTAGAAGTCTACTTTAATAGTAAATTCCGAGTATTTGGATAGGTACATATGTTTTTAGCTACTGTTTATATGATGAGAGGTTTGTTATTTGCTATAAAATCAATGGCGTGACTGACTATTTGATGAGGTGTTCCATGCACTGTGTCTGTTTTGAATGACGCTTGGCTACTGAATGTTAAAATTCTTACTTTTCTAGTTGCTTCTGGAGGCACATGACAATTTTCATGCCTGATCAAATGGGAATGACATGTGCCCTGGTGTCCTTTCTGTAGAAAAGCCTGCAAAATGCAATAATGGAAAAACTCCTTCCTAGTTTCTACCAGTAGAAAAGGAGTTCATACTATTGCTTTTAAAAACATTATTTTTTACCATAACTCCACAGAATCATAGAATGTGCTCATTTGGAAGGGACCCAAGAGGATGCTCTAGTCCAGCTCCTGGCCTTGCATCAAACCACCCCGAAGAATCCCACCATGCGTCTGGGAGTATTGTCCTTCAGCATGCCCACTTTTGAATTTCATTTAACTATTCACACAGTCTCAGATGTTTTTGTGGCCACTAAAGTTTCCTTAAGAACTATATGACAAAAAAATCTCCTTAGGCTAATCTTCCAGTCTGAAGCTCATGTTCAAATTCAGGGATGCCATTTGCTCTTGTTCTATCACCTGCTCCATGTCTCTTTTCTAAACTGAACAGATTTGGTTTCTTCACTCACCTGGAAGTCTGTCTCGCTTGCAATCATTCAATCATTTTGCCATCTGACACAAACCCTTTGACAGAAGCTAAACAAAGTTGTTTTTTAGCTGGATAGTTCCACCCGTGTGGTCACAGAGCAGTCTAGCAGTATGCAAATCAAAACATCCCACCAGATTTGGATTTCCCAGCAAATTCTCATATGGTTCATTTGACAGAATGAAATGGAAACATTGGAAGACATTTCAAGAATAGCTTGTGAATTTTCACATACCCACATGAGCCATGTGCAAGTATGGGGTATAAATTATTTTGAAATCAAAAGCCGAAGTGCCATAAAATTCAAACACAGTAGGCTTGTGTGCAGACAAGCAGCATAGTCTGTGTGTTTGTGAACTTTTTACTGGCTTGCATTAAGAGCCTGACTGTATCTCTGCCTGCAAAATCAAATTATAGAAATGGAAGAGAGTAAATCTCTGCCCAGCAGCTCTGAGCTTGCAGAACAGCAGGTGCAACTTTCAAGGGCAAGTCAAGGTCACTTAAAAAATGTAAGGCTATCAGCCAAATATAATCTTTTTCTTCCTAAGAGCTCCTAACAACACAATATCCCATCAGAAATGGAACCACCTTGCCTTTGCCAGCACAGAACCTTTCTGTTTCATGAATCTGGTGCCTACAGTGACACAAATCTAAATCCAGGTCCAAAGGGCTTCAACAGCTTTGCTCTAGATGAGAAGATAGCCTCACACACAAGAAAACAATTGCTCAGCTGTCTTTCCCCATAGTCTACCAGCATGTTTATTTTTGACCGTTTAGTCACTATCACCAGGATGAGCAAGGTGGCTTACGGCTGACACAATGAATTTTCACCTCCCTACTCCACAGCATCATATATATATATGGTGTAGGTCCAAGAAAGACTTTTTCTATGCTGATGCTCTTTGAGGAACAAATTAAGTCTTTCCAGTCTTTCAACCTGCCCATTACCCCTACTCAACTCACACTGGCCTTCCCTTCCTCCAGAATTTCTGGGCTTTTCCCCTAAAAACATCCCCCTAAAACTACTTTGGATGAGCTACATCCAAGGGCCACTTTTCTCCTAAAGAAGGTAGAAATTGTCTGGCAATGTTATTGCACTGCATATGTTCTCTCAAGGAAAGCATTCTCACAGCTTCCTCTCCAACTAACCCGAGCAGAGCCTTTGCCTGCCTGCCAGGAGGCTCCCAGTAGGCAAATTGAACAGCTGATTTTGGGGACATGAGATTGCTGTGTGACCTTGTATAATGCAGGAACTTTCCCAGCTTAGCAGTTTCCCCAGAGGTGAAATTCCAAAACACTCCCTGAAATAGCCCCATTACAGCTGCTCTGAGATACTTCCCAGCCTCCACCATGGATATTCTTCTTGGGATTCACAGTGGCATCACCCCAAAGTGTGTCGTCATGGACACTTTTCTTTTGTTGCTGTACGTGTATTTGGATATACTCATGTACGTTCAACTGTTTTCAGCCTAACAAGTTACCCAGTTTTCCTTGCATCCATCAGAAGCTTTCATACTTATTTACTGTGCCATAAGTCTTGTGCAATTAGCTACCTTAATTAGAAAGGCTTTTTATACTTACTTTGAGACTATCAGTGAAAATACTCAACAGTATTAGACCAAACCCAGACCTCTGTGGGACCACACCAGAAAGACACACACCTTTACTGAAGATTCTCCACTAGTAAATGCAGTTTTCAGTCACTTCACTAATTTCTGATTTCTTTAATATGTGGAATAGTGCTTTGGCAGGTTACTAGTTTTTAATCAGAATTCAAAATACTTCAAAGTCACATCTGAAAGGAATTGAACCGTATCTTAACAGAATTAAATTTGTCAGCCAGGAACACAATCTTTTTAATGAACAAAGTGAATTTATTTTAGTGGAATCCCTTTTCCGTGCAACCTCACTGACTAACACTCATTGAATTCCTGTACTTCAACTGTTTTTTTATTGGGTCCCACTGCTATTTTTTCCCAGCATCAATACCACCTAATTGACCTATAACTTCCAGTTACACCATTTATCTCTTTAAAATGTCAGCAGACTAACTTCTTAATATTTCATTGGAATCCTTCCAATTCCTCAAAACTTGAGAAGTTAAATCCAGTATTCAGAAAGCTCCCTGATTTGCTTCAAAAAAACCTTGACTGTAAATAGTCAGGTAATTTAATTTTAAGATATTTAAACTTTCATAGATTCTCTTTCACTAAGCTACCTTTGGACTGTGCCCCATATACCAGCACACTACACCAATGCAATAGATATTTTTTTTTGCTACTTTCCAAGTTTTGTTCTCTAGGAACTGCACAGACTCTTGCTTCCTTGCAGAGGAACGTATTGTTTTTAATTTTCGTATGTCTTCACACCATGGGACCTGGTATGATTGTTATGACCACTTTGACCAAGATTCTTCTCAAGATGGTTGGTTTTGTGCATAAATCACAGCTACAAGCCCAAACATTCTCCAAGAAAATTCCACATCCTGAGAGGCAGAACTTTAGCAGCACATCAGAATGTCTCATCTTTTGGTAATCTAAGGTAATTTTATTTTAATTTCTGTACTTTATTTTTATATATGTTTTGCTTACAGTCAGGTGTCAGCATGTGGGCTTTTGGCATTAACAAGCACAAATACAGAATAAGTAAATCGGCACTGGGTAATTTAGATCCATCAGAACAACTTGGCTAACTGATATTTTTCTTATTTTGCATAAAATCCAGCATGGGTATGTGTATCTTCTGTATGTGCATGTGTGCATCTACATAAACTGCATATGACATTAATATATTAGTCCTGTATTATCATGACCAACTCAATTTTCTCATTTTCCTTCACCTTTTCCTTTCTTTTTTTCAGTACTAAGACACTCTTCATAAGCCTAGAATACCAATTCTGCACACCAATCAATCTAAAAATAATGATAATTACCTTCTTTTAATTTAAACCACCTATTTTAACCAGAAAGGGGGTGTTCACCAGGCCTTATGTGCTCCAGCCCCTCTTGTGCTTTCCAGGTCTCTTCCTTTCCTTCCACTGTGGTCAATGCTGTGTGACAGGACTCTGCTGAAGCCATGCAGCACTTGCTGTGCTCCCCAGCTGTGTTATGTACAAGTTCTGCTGGCTCATCTAATCCCTGTCTTTCTCAAGAATGGAGATCACCTCCTGGGAGAGGACTGGAGGGGGATTCCTCCTCCTCCTCCTCCGGGGACATGCAGAACAGAGCAACACGTGGAGCCAGTTGGTGAGAGTTCACGAACAAACTGTGGCTCATAAAAATGGATCTATCTGCAAGATATCCTTCTTTTGACATATCCAAGTCTATAAAACACAAAATTACTATTAAAATGCAAAATCCAGACCTATTTCATTCCGTGACTACTACAGGCTGGTAGCAAGCTGAGAAGGAAGTTTTCCCTGTACTCATTCCTGATTCCAGAACTGGTGATCTTCCCTATTTGTTTTGGAATTATGTGGTACAAAGTGGAAAGAGCTGGTGTCCCCTTAGTCTAGGAATACACACCTGACTTACTGGGTCTCTGTGCTAGCATGGCTCATGATCCTTTTCTTCAGTGACTGTTTTGGGGATATGTACAGGGTACTTTTCCAGCATTCCTCATTGAGATGCTTTGGACATCAATGCCAATGCCAGAACAGTCTTTTATGTAAACACAGACACATATCAGCAAAGGCTTTGAGATTGAAGACAAAGGATTGCATGAGAGGGTCTGTGTAGCATGCATATCTGGGGTGCTCTGGATACATCACCAAAGCACGTAGGAATGGCACCAAACTGGCTTCAACTGACTTGAATCTCATGTTCTCATGACCTTGAAGAATCAAAGAGAGGGGGAAGACAGCTGGTATTTTTATGTGAAGGTCACAAGCAGCAAGTATATAGGACTCTGTCTCTGGGACAGCAGAAGGCAACACCCAGAGATCACACTAATTTTGATACAGCAAACCTCATCACTTCTGCTGGTAAAACAAGTCTTCTATGAGGTCATCTAAACATAGGCCTGTTGCCTCACAGCAATCCTCAGGGAGACCTTAAAGGGGCATTAGATCTGACAAAATACTCAGTTACATGTAGCTAAACTATGCAACTAGGATAGTTCACTCAAGGACAGAGAGAACCAGACACTAAAACAAGGTAATCTCAGACTGGGATATCAACACTTTGCCCTGGAAAGGGCAGTCAGGTGTGGTACATAATCCTACACCTGGTGTTGTCTGAAGCCTGTATCTCCATATTTCAGTGACCTTGAGACCGTAATAAAAACAAAAGCCACGTAAGTGGAAAGTCCCTTAATCCTAAATCCAGACAAAATCACTGATTTTTCACTGATTCAGTATGGCCTCTGCAAACATTGTCCATACATCTTATATGCTACGTGATACTGGCAACGACGACTGCTCTTGCCTTTTCTCTCTTGGAATGCCAGCCTTGGCAGAAGCCATCCTGAAAATCTGCCTTATTATTTCTAATAAAAGAAAAGATCTTAGCTACGGTGTCCTGTCTGAAAGTCAGTATATGTAATTGCATACTGGATTCCTGTAATTTCATGCAAAGTCGGCTAGAGCCAAAATCCCTTGTGCTGTGTCCAGGCTTTATGCCACACACTCCTGACACTCAGTTCATAACAAACTGTATGATCCATCATCAAATGAGCACCCGTCCCACAACAATCTCTGCCTTCTTTCAACATCACTCCAAGATATGTCACATTTTGATGCCTGAATATATTCGATCCAGAGCTGTAATGTAAATATTTTCCAAACTTTATGTCCTGTGTTGTGTGCTGATGTAATTAAAAACCTTACAAGCAGGCATAGAATCACCAAGGCAATCGTGACTCTGAATTTCCCAATATTTCAAAATTAAACTCTTAACTTTCATGTTTTATAATTATTTTTTAGTGTTAGAAACATCCTTTATAATTTATCTATTTCTGTGCTCTGGTTCCTTTGATCTACCACTTGTCATGCCCATGGGGAAATGCGGAAGTTTCAAGCTTTTTAAAAAATTCAACAGATTCCCCTCATATTCCTGACTCAAGTAATATAATTCTACCTAGATGGCAGATTACTGATGCGTTGCTACAGCAAAAACTACAGTGCATGCTCCTGTGTAACAGAGAGGGAAAAGCGCATACAGCCTTAAAGGTAGGTATGTTTATTAAAATAATAAAATAAAATAAAATAATAAAATAAAATAAAAAATAAAAAACTTATTTATTAGACAGAGATGTTGTCAAAATGTATATGTTTTGTTCTGCAGAAGGTTCTGATATCAACATTTATTTTGGATGCACATCTGGAAGAAATGTTGAAACAGTAATATTTTTACTAAAAGCAAATGTGTCCTTTCTCAGAAAAAGTTTAGCTTCAGCCTGGTTTGATATAACTGTGAGTCCCTTGGAACTGCTGTGGTGCCTCATGAGGGTGATACATCATGATCCTTGGTCAATGAAGTTCCCAGCCAGTGTCCTGTGATGTTTTGTGGCCATCTGACTCTCAGAGTACATTGCAAACATTTAATGAGAGAGATGATTATGATGCATTATGGGAGTACGATGGCTATAAATTAAAATGTCCACAAGGCACACAGTAACTCTTATGGACATAAATTAAAGCTGAACTGCTCCTTCATGAAATATTTAAATTCAGTTTGACAAACCAAAGTATTTCAATTTAGGTTGAGCTAATTCAAAACAAAGCATTTTATTTTTCCCAGCGGGGAGTAATCTTCAGCAAAAGTGCCATAGGGAAATTCAGAGCTTTTGAAGACTATATTTCTATTCAGAAAAAGATATTCATGGGAAATATCTGACCCCCTATAATACATACTCCATATCCATGTTTATAAAAATATATAGACAAATACATTAGCACAAGAAAAATATATAAATCAGGATGGTTAAATATGGCTTAATATGCTTAACATATAGTTGGTGATATTTAAATTATAGTTAGTTGTATAATATCCAATACAAGTTAGACAGAGGAAGCCATAGAGCATTTATTAATAATGCATATATGGATAAGTCTAGAAGTTGCAAGCTCAGCTCACTAGAAGCTCTTTTTTTTTAGTTTCTTGGGGGAGAGAGAGGTAAGAGAAAAAGATGACACATTTCATCTCAGCCTTGATGAATTCACAGAACTGGCAGGACTTCTATTGCTTCATGGCAATCCTGTAATACTCTAGCAACTGGGAAACATCTCATTACATCCACACAATTTTCTGGCTTCCCATTTTAAGAGGGAATCTGCTTCCCTGAGACAGAACTTTGCTATTGCATTGTGGCAGAAATCTAATGTTTATGTATTGCTGACAGAGGCCTATGTTCACCTTCTGTATTACCACTGCTCACAGGGAAAGATTTCACTTATTTTGGACCCTCAGAAAAAATATTTCACACTTTTTGTCAAAAGAACTTTTGTTTCCCAGAAACCAAAGTTCTGTTTAGTCCCCAGAGAAGAGTCCTATCCCGAGGAACTTGTGCTGTCAGAGGTGGAAAGGTGCAAATAGCATCAAATCCAAGCATCTCATCGTTTTTAATGAGGTTTCACCATGGCAAAAAGTATGAAATTACACTCTTGTTATTCTTATTTCAGAAACATGAGTCATTCTAGACCATTTCAGACACAAAATAATGCCAAAGCAACTTTCAAAATTGCAGGTAAGTATTCTCATAGTGACAGTCTGTCACACAGCTGCAGTGGAATTTCTGTAAGAAATACAGTGCTAACCTGGCCCATGACTCTGGAGAGCCCACAGCCACGTCAGCTCTGCCAGCCGCAACCAGGAATCTTGTAGGAGGGGATATTTCTGGGATGCAGATGAGCCACCACAGGGAGAGCCATGTGCAATGCTCCCCTCTGCTCTCTGATTCCACCTGTCTGTGAGGTTGTATGACTGTGTTGTAACAGCTTGTGACTGTGACCTGCTTCTTGATAAAAAACTGGACTGCTCATTTTCCATTCCTTATTCTCCTCATTGAGCTGTGAGTGTCTGACTTTCTTCCCCACCTCAGCCATCTGCCTGGGGTTATCCATCCTCGTGACCTTTCCAGAGTTGCTGCTTTCCAGGATGTGTGCTCTCCTCTCCACGCTGGAAACAGCTTTCCATTCCCACTAGATGCATGTCCTGGCATCTGTATTTATTTAAGCTGAGTTTTGCTCAAAGGGGTCTGTTCAGGTGATCAAGACTGAATCAGCAGTCTGAATGAGTGTCCGTCCCCTCGTTCCCATCCTTCTCCACACCTCCAGCTGTCTCTAAAAACTTCACCAGCTGTGAGTTTGTACTTCTCAGAGCACATTGAAGGGACGCACGCTTGTCCCCATTTGCTAAGACTCTGTGTCTGGCATTTCTATTCATAATTATTACTGTACAATATGAGCTGAATTTAAACAGAATAGCAGTTGACAAAGAAGCTGGAAAACATTGCCTGTGAAAGAGGGATAGCAGAATGTTGTACAGTAAAACACTAGGCAAAAACACTCCAGGAGATACGGGTGAAGCTTCAGTCAAGCTTTTAAGTATTGCCCTACTATTGAGGCGATGAGGTCCTGTGTACCTTTGTACCAGAGAGACAGCAGTTTTCAGGGAGAGACAAGTCTGTGCAATGCAGGTTGCCTTTACTCCATGTCCCTAGCCCTTGCTACATGACAGCCTCACCATCTGTAGCTGTAATTTTGAGCTATAAATAGCATGAAACATTTTTTCCTTCCTCTGTGCCCACTATGCCATTCATGCCACTGATGTCCTGCAACAGACCCATCCAGTCCTTATCCCATTTACCCTTCTCCTTCCCTATATTTGTGCCAGAATAATTTGAGCCTATTTATGTGAGCCATTAATCATAGCATGGTTAGTCATATAAAAATAAAAAGAATTTCTTGTCTGTGGATGTGACAAGTCATTTCCAGCTACTGAACAACTTGGAAAGAGATTTATTTTCTTCGGTTGAGAATATTCAAGACATAACAGGGAGGAGTTTTTTATCTGTCTTTTTATAAAAAGAATATGTAAATGTGTCAGAGGAAAGGAGATGGGAAACAGCCAACTCTTGAGCAGTTGCTAAAAGATGACACTGTAAACTATGTTGATAACCCTCTGTGGGAGGAATAGCAAAAACTTAATTAGTCCTGCTATATATTATGAGAAGTCTTATTTTTAGAGTTCTAAAAGGAGCCTGCAGGAATTTCTCCATAACTTCTTGTGAAGAAATATGGTGCCTTGACTCCATGGGAAGGTGAGAGGCTTGACAGGGAATACAGTTTCCTGTGACTTAGCTTTGTTCAGTCCATACAAAATGCTTGCTGACTTCTAGGAAGGACAAAACCCAGGCTTGTAATTTCTGGGATCTAAACTAAAATAAAGAAGTACCAATAAAGAACCCCAACAATGAGGTGTCCCAGATCAGTTTCCTGCTGACTCCTTGAGTAATATAGAGAAAGTCATCGAACCTTTTTGCACTTCACCTCTGTCCTGGAAAATGGCAATAATAGGAGCATTTGGGATGCAGATGGCTTTTCTACCTTGTCCATATTTTTTACTTTTAACAAATTTGGTGGGTTTTGCACTAAGGTATGCCTAAAATCAGTTAAAACTGCTCACAAAAAGACAGATTATAGATGAGGTTGCTGGTAACAATATGCTAGAGTAATTCATCCCAGCATGAGAGTGTTCAAAACTAAATCAAAATTCTAAATCAGACATGTGAGCCCAACTTTTCTCCTGTAAACATTAATATCTTAGGTGCCAAGCTCTTGGCTATTCTAGGTCAGCCTAGCCTCATTCTATTGTGGAAAAGACTCTTCTTCTTTCAGATAAAGAATTTTTCATTAAAAGTAACTCTAGCCCTGCAAAAAGAAGTAGTTTCCTGATAAGTAGCTATTCTATTCAAATAGTCTTCCCTATTCCAGACAACATTTTGCAGCTTTCACTTTGGGCCAGTCTCATCTAGTCCCCGGGATTTTCAATGATGCTTCAGTTGAAGTGCATGGAAAACACACTGTAAACTCTTTGTTGTCCATGTCATTTGAGTATTGCACTTATCTCAGGCAACCTAAGTGTTGTGGGATGCTCCTTGTTTCTAATGCAGAACACAAGAATAAATCAGTAATAACAATAATGAACAGTGAAAGACACTTGCTGAGAGCCACATGGAACCACTGTTGTGGATGCCTCTTCCACTGGGTAAAAAGTCAGAGACAGCACAGCTGAACAGGGAAACATGGTGAGAAAATTTTTGTATAGCATCAAAGAAAGATACCTAAAAATAGCCCAAATATTCTTTCTCTACTTGTTTAAATAAATTATCTTTCTAAAGAAAACTGACACTTTGCAACCTCACAGCCGTCTTTATAGGAGATGACAATAATTTTCAAGAATGGTCTAAGCTGGGAGGGAAGTAATTGATCTGGAGGGCCACAATGGATTGGTGATGACTGATTTAAATTGTAATGTGGTTATCTGAAATAAAATAGCAGGGAACTTTATAAAAACGTTGGTTGAGAAAGAGAAAAGGCTTTGAGGAGGTGTGAAGGATTCAGAGAGTTTTAGATGCATCAAGTCAAGGCTTGTGCTCGCTTCTGCTATAAGGCTTCTCCAACATTGTTTGCAGCCCTGACAGATACCAAGGATGTGTCCAGGCTTCCCTCAGTGATGCTTTAGGTCTGCCTCCTTGCAGAAGGGGATGCAGTGTTATAGCACCATGGAAAAACAACCTGTGACATTCAAGCATTTGAGGTTTGCCCTTTTCCTACCCAGGGTAAGACTTTGGAGCTGCTGGTGTTAGTGTGGTCCAGATGATTGCCAGCCATTGAAAGAGTTCAGCAAATGTCCCAGGTGCAGCCAGCCAGTGTCCCTGCTCTATGGACAAGACAAGCAAGAGATTCGTTGCTACCGTCAGGAGGCTCCATCTCATGTCCACCCTCTAGAGATTCACACAGATCTGGGCTGGGATCCTAACTCTACAGCAAAATCACTTCAGTGAATCCAGTAAAAAGCTGTCCTGCGTGACACATTCCCACTGGGGTCATGTTCCTGGAGTTTCAGTAGCTCCAAACACTTTCCATCATAATAGCTCCCATGTTTCCACTATAGCTTGAAAGATAAATGAAGGAAAACTCAGCTCTACCCAGGGAAAGGGAACCCACAAGGAGTTTTGAATATAAGTGAAATGTAAATGTCACTGTCCTGTCTGTCACAGGAAGCACTGCTCTGAGCCACGTACATCTGTCCCCTTTCTGTATTTCAGGGTCCCCACTACGCCAGCAGACCATGTTGTGTTTCAAGAGCTGCCATTCATTGTCAGACACTCACTGTCCAAGGAAGGGTACTGAAGAACCCAACAATTCCAATGAGCAAGAAAATTTTCTTGTGTGATGGGAATAATTTATTCAAGCCTATTTCTAAGATGGGGAGGATTCTAGAGATGAATTTGACTTTAGCTGTTTAAAATATTCACATTTGTAAGAAATTTTTATCAGAGTCGTATTTTACAGCCTGTAAAGTCATTCCTCCTGGAAATTTTCAACAGTGGGAATTTTATTTCATGTACTTTCATGCTCTACACACTGAAGGGAGAAGGAAGTCATCAGAGATGAGGGCATATTGAAACAGGCATAAGAAAATATGTGCTCCTCTCCTCTCCTCTCCTCTCCTCTCCTCTCCTCTCCTCTCCTCTCCTCTCCTCTCCTCTCCTCTCCTCTCCTCTCCTCTCCTCTCCTCTCCTCTCCTCTCCTCTCCTCTCCTCTCCTCTCCTCTCCTCTCCTCTCCTCTCCTCTCCTCTCCTCTCCTCTCCTCTCCTCTCCTCTCCTCTCCTCTCCTCTCCTCTCCTCTCCTCTCCTCTCCTCTCCTCTCCTCTCCTCTCCTCTCCTCTCCTCTCCTCTCCTCTCCTCTCCTCTCCTCTCCTCTCCTCTCCTCTCCTCATAGTACTGTGCAAATGCTGCCTCCTAGAATGTCAGCCTCTCCCAAATGTCACGGCTATCTCTGTGAAATTGAGCTGCTGCTGCAGTTGCTACCTCCTGCTTCTTCATTTTCACTTCCAGTTTGGGCTCGGTGGTGGAATGAACAGGACACAACAGCAGTGTTCATCATCACAGTCGTAAAATCTTTTAGAGATACGAGAATGCCATACCTCAGACATTCCGTTTCTCCTCCTGCTAACTAGCCTGCCCAACAGAAGGGCAAGGTTGTCTTGTGAAGAAGAATGGAGGGATGTAGCGTGTTATTTGATATCAGTGGCTAAGGCAGCATTTCTGTTTGCATAGCAGGTCCCTCAGAAGACTATTGCCAGGCACACTGCTTTAGGGGTTTCCTGCAATGTAATGGTGGGAAGACAACAGGCTAGAAGGGGTAAATCCATCTGCTTAATTGGACCCTACAGATAGACAGTGGAGAGGTTCACTTGTGGAAAACAGAAGCAAACTGCTGCACACTTCTGCTATCAGATAACTATTAATTGTGTTTGCAGACACAGCCCAAGCTCATGCATAGCAGATGGGTGCCCAGCTGCCACTTGGACTTTTAAGCATCCATTCTGTTGTGGCAAGCACAGGCCATGATTGGTGCTAACTGTACCATGAAGTGGTTGCAAATGGAATTAAAACGTCATATGCATAGCCACTACTGTCATTGCTATGGTTTTTGGGGAAGAGACTGAAGAAATGGCCAAATACAGCACAAGAGAATCCCTGAGAGACAAAAGCTCAGGCATTTGTAACTCCCAGTTGCAAAGTTGAGCTGTTGAAAGGAGACTGTGGTTTTAAGCAAGCTCACTGGTTAAATCTGACAGGGTGATAAAAACAGTTTGTGTTTTTGTCCCATCTCCAGCAGCATCCCTGTTATTCCTAGCATGGTCATGACTTAGGTCTCAGCCTCCATCTGCCTGCTTAGGGAAGATCATTTCATTGTGTCAGCTGTCCCAGATGATGCACAGCACTGCTAACCGGCTACAGCAATGTTTCATGGCATCAGTCAAACTCAGTAATATTCCTTTACCTGCACTAATCTGGTAGCCTCTGCCCTGCCCTCCACATGAGATCCCTTCAAAGACCCAGTGACATTCCCTGAGGCTAAGCTGAAAGGATCAAATTGTTAGAGTATTATTCAATATGTCTAATTTCAGGTGTCTCTACAAGGAAGCATTTTATGACTCAGTGGGTTGCTCTGGGTCCTCTTGAAAGTCACAAAGGGAAATAAATACTTTTAGAACCTGATCAGCTTCATTGTTTTAGACATTTACATAACTGTGAGGTAACTAGCACTGTGTAAAGGGGGTCTGCACATTCAGCATCCAAGTGGGAGGAAGATGTCCACATCTGGTCAGCTGCATCCCACCCACTGTGACTAAAGGAAGAGAGTGCATCGTCCATGCTCACATTCAAAATTTATACCATCCAAAGCCTTCTGCCAAAACCAGCAAACCTCTTCCTTCACATGAAGAGACAGTTCTCAGTGTTTTGTGTTTCTCCTTTAGTCCTTGAAACCTGAAGAAATCAGAAACTGTAAGTGCTAGGAAGTCTTGCAGGAGTGCACTGAGGTGTGCATCTTCAAACCTATTGCACAAGACAATTTTCAGTGCATGAAAGCCCTACTTCCACTTACAACTTCTTGCTGATTCACTCACTAGCTAAAACCTTCATGGAAGTTCCATATAACAACAAAGGGAAAAGAAAAAAAGATAGGTTTTTCTCATAAACATAGTTTGAATTGTTCTTACTAAAGCACAGTCAAACACTTTGCCAAAGCAAGGCAGAATAAACCTACAGACAGAATTTAAAATACCCCAAGTAACTAAACAGTACTTGACCCAGCAGGATGGCAGGTTACTGGCAGCTCATAGCCTAGAAACTATTTAGGTGTAAATATGAAGATCAGTAACTTATTTTCATTATAAAAAGCAAAAGGTGATTTTTGTGAAATAGCGGAATTTGACAAAATTCTTCCTTTTCATACAGTATGAAGTGATATATGTAGCAACTACAAATAGTATTTGTAACACATTTCTTCTGTGAATTTGCCTAGAAGGTTTCCTAGAAGGGAAAGCAAGGAAAATATGTCCATATTGAATTTGACAGGCAGGGATTTTTCCATGCTGCATGACTCCGATTATTTCCCTTGCATTTGAACAGAATTAAAAAGCTACAAAGGACTTTAAATTGACTAAAAACTCATTTCTTCCAACAGTTTTGTGCAGTGTCTCTCAGTGCTAATATATCTGAACTTCACTTCAATGTCTCACTGGGGATTTTCATGGTAACATGTAATTGTTGGTTCATTCTGACTTGTGGCACCAGATCATTGTGGTCCACCCTCCTCTAACAAATAGAGCCTTCTCCACATCCTGATTTTTTGCTGTTGTAGTTTTTACACTACTGGCTGCTAAATTTGTGGTATCTGCCACAATATTTTAAGCCCTGCAGAGAATCATAGAATATCTTGAGTTGGAAGAAACCTGTAAGGCTCAACTCCATAAGTGCAACTTCATACAGACCACTGATTTATATAATGGATTCAATTCTGTGTCATCTCTCATCTGGAAGTGATGCAGTCCATTTGCAGTGGAACAGACCTGTAAATTACAGGATTGCCTAGGCTGGCTTCCTAGACAGTGCATGCCACTCTCTCACATGCACACACACATGGTTTGCACTATGGAAAGAGGAGATAAGTAATCCACATATGCTGCACACTGACTGTTGATCTGATCATATGGGAGAGAGCGTTGCATGGAACAGTACATTAGAGCTGAGTTTAAGTTTTTGGGATGGTAGTGATGTGACACGGCACTGGATGGAGCCTTGTAATGAGTAGAGCAGCACCATGATGCACAAGACATCCTAGACTCAGCCCTGAGAGATAACTGAGCTCTGCTGCTGCTCTGCTCTGACTTGGCAATGCAGTGCTGGCATGGACCTTGCTGACTGTGCCAGGTTTGCTGCTGAGGTGCTGAGCAGAGTTACAGGGCTACCACATCCTCCTTCAGCCCCATACAGGGGAAACTTCATGCACCACTGAGTCAGCCACTCGCTCTGGCCTTTAGCTTAGAGCCCACAAAATTAAAAATCTCTCCACTGTGTTGACAGCTGCAATCATTTTGGTTGTTACTACCCTCCTGCATCACATTGCTTTTCTGGCTATTCTGTCTAGAGGACGGTAAACAAAATTCATCCAAGTACTTCAGACTACAAACAGCTTTATGAAATAAGAGTGTCCCTGACACACAGCCCTGGGTAATTGCCATAATTCGTTTTCAAAAGCCAGCTTCAAACAGCACCATCTATGTTTGATATGTCCTTTCCAAACATCAGGATTTATTATTGGGAGCATACAGCACCCTGGGTCTGTATTAAAGAGCTCATTGTTCAAGTTCACAGGACTTAATAAATATGTCCCAATCTTCAGCTTGCCATTTTAAAGGAAATATTGTCAATTATATAGATAAAACTTGGAAAAAACTGCCTCACACTTCATATGCCTATGATTAACAAACTACACCCTGCACTGAACTGGAGAAAGGGCACCATCCAGCCTGGTTGTTTTGGGAGCTCCTGGAAAGGATGTGTCCTGGAACTTCTGCTTAACACTTGGCAGTGCACACCGTTGCTCCAAGTGCTCCTCTATGTGGGGACAAGTGGCACAGCCACCCCTTCCCCACCTGCATGGATCCATGTGGAGCTTCCTGCTGAAGCTCTTTCCCCATCTTGTGCCTCCATGGAAAGCCAGTGTGGGAGGTGCTGGTGTGCTGCAGTCCAACATGTCTGCTGTATACGAGAGCTCTACCCAGCATTTATTTCCTGTACCACCTCTGGCATTATTCAGCTAGATCCCTGCCTGGTGGAGACAAGTGTGTGGACAGGAGGGAAAGGGCTGAAAATCAATTCCAGTGAAGTTTTCTGGTGAGAGGAGTGCCACAGGCAAAAAAGGGAAAACACCACAGATACATAGGGTGCTGAGAGAACAACATGATTTGCTGAAAGAAAACTAAGCCAGTTTCAGTGTCTCAGCTCAATTTTTTAGAAATTCTATAACACCATTGAAAAGGGCATACTGTGAGAACTGCAGTCTGTTACTGCATTTCTGCAGCACTGTCTGCCTCCAAGATCAAGTGGGCAAAAGCAGCTTCCACTTTAGGCAGCAAGGTACAGGTTCTGTAGAAGATGAGAATGAATGCACATTCACATAGTGACCTTCAAAACAAAACTCTTTACTTTAGCCTGTGTTGATAATAGGAAGTGGGGGGGAAAAGAAAGGAGAAAGGAAGGAAGGATTCCAGGAAGGAAGGAAGGATTCCAGGAAGGATTCCAGGAAGGATTCCAGGAGGGAGGGAGGGAAGGATTCCAGGAAGGAAGGAAGGAAGGATTCCAGGAAGGAAGGAAGGATTCCAGGAAGGAAGGAAGGAAGGAAGGAAGGAAGGAAGGAAGGAAGGAAGGAAGGATTCCAGGAAGGAAGGAAGGAAGGATTCCAGGAAGGAAGGAAGGAAGGAAGGAAGGAAGGAAGGAAGGATTCCAGGAAGGAAGGAAGGAAGGAAGGAAGGAAGGAAGGAAGGAAGGATTCCAGGAAGGAAGGAAGGAAGGAAGGAAGGAAGGAAGGAAGGAAGGAAGGGGTTTGGGATGAGAAAAAAGATGTGAACACTGGAGACTAATGATGTAGGAAAACTGAACAGAAGAAAGGTGAAAGATTAATAAATTGTAATTAAAATATGAGGAGAAAACACCTGTAAGCATGGTTACAGAAGTATAGGCAACCTTATTGCAGAGTTCTGGATACATGGATACACCTGATTAAAAGCTTAGGGAGAGAGATAAACCCCTCCAGAAGGGAAAAAAAAAAAAAAAAAAAAAAAAAAAAAAAGAAGTTTTTCTTGTTCATTGGCAATGTTATGCTGATTCTTCTTTTCCTCAACTATTCCAAGAACTTGCTTTATGGTCATTGTTTCTAATAATTAGCGTTCATTCCTTTGCATTGAAAACCAGGTGAATGACTTCACCATAAAGACAAGGGGAAAACTCTGGGCCACCTGGAAATTTTGATTTCTCTAGTGAAGAAGGTTTAAATAGTGAGAGAAGCTTTACAACACAACACAGGCAGAGAAACAAGACACTCCATCTTGGGGAGATGACATTTGCCAAGTTCTAGGCTTGTTATTGATGTCCTATCAGATACAACCACACTGGATTATCCTGGCAGGGATGGTAACATGCAGCACAGAAGGTGCAAACAGTCATTTTAACTCACTGTGGGAACACATGCACTCATACACTACACATTTAAAGGATGTTATCCGGCAGAAGGGACACCTTTCAGCTAAAGATAGGCATAAAGCATTTGGAGCCTTCTCAACACATGCTTACCCCAGTAATTTTTATACACAAACAAGCTACTTCATGAAAACAAAGGTCTGAAGCTCAGATGAGTATTTATTGACCACACACCTAATTAAAATGCTGGTTTTGCTTCTGAAGCAATTGACTAATGAAAAGAAAAAAACGAATAAAAGTCAAGAACTTTTGAACTGAAGGGTTAGAAAAGCAAAGACTCACGGAATCACAGTAGCTCTGAGTAAATGTCTTGTCTGAAAGCTAATTCTTGCCACCAAAAAGTACATATAACATCATCTATAGCAACAAGTTAAAACATGCATGCTTTAAACTTACAAATAAAACCCTCCAAAACCACCTTGAACCCTAAACAGTGGTGGAATAATTTGGTATATATTCCCAAGGAATAGTTTTTATCAGACAGTAGCTGCATTACATTTTCTCATATAAATAAATAAACCACATGTCTTTCTATTGCTTCATAAAAACAAAGTTACGTAAAAGCCAGTTATTTGCAGCATAACCTTTCTGAAGAAGCCTCAGCTGATGTCAGGTAGTTATTTGTCACCCGAATCTAATACTTTCTGCCCTGTGCCAAGTCATTTTCATGCAGGGTGTGATGCGGATCAGAAATACCTTTGCCGTCCATCAGTGCTGAAAATCACTGGAGCTGGATCCACCTGCCTGTGTTTACCAGGCAACCAGAGTTGTGTTGCTAATGCAAAGGTCGCCCCATGTGAACCCATCAATCAGCAGGCTGGCAGTTTCAGCCCTCTACCAATATCAGAAATAAATTCAAGGGAATAGTTTTCAACCCCTCACTGCTTCTAAAGGGCCAGCTACATCTCTCCTTCATGGAAACAATTTTCAAAGCCACATCCAAAGTGACATTTTGTGTGGAACTCAACACCATATGTATGAGATACATCTGTGACCTGCCCACTCAAAACTGCAATTTACCTGCTGAATACAGCTCAAGATAGGTAGCATAGCTAAATGAGATGTAACTGCTGGATTTAAATGCCAAGAAAACTCCCATAGTATATATTTTAAACTGGTCACCAGCTATACTAAGAATACAGTTTAAACAATTAAACTCAAAACATGATGTTACATTTAATGAAAAGTAGTTTTCAATTTCATATAAGAAGAGTTTCCTGTATTCATTTATTCCTATTTTGATTTTTTGGGGATGCCTATGTCAAGATTACAAATTTAGTCAGCTGCTCAGTCATGCTTTAATTTAACATGCTATGTGCCTTTCTACTCTGTACAAATCCATGCCTTCATGCTCTTTTTGTGATTGAAGCTAGTCAAACTACAGTAATTTCACGAATACAAGCCGCATCAATTTGACCAAAATTTTGGTGGAAACCCGGAAGTGCGGTCAATATTCCGGGGCGGCTAATACATTAACAAAATTCTAAAAGCTGCCAACACGGAAGTGAGAGCCCGCGGCAGCCCCAAGCCAAGCTGGAGCCCGGCCGGCCCCGGCAGAGGTAGGAAAGCCTGGCAGAGGCGGGGCCTGCAGTGTGGGGGGCGGGCGGCAGAGCCTGAGCCAGCAGGGCGGGGCAGGGGGGCGGCAGAGCCGGGTCAGTAGGGCGGGGGAGCCTGGGAGAACTGGGGCTAGCAGTGCAGGGGAGCATGGCAGAAGCAGGAAGGCCGACAGGTGGGGCTGCCTGGCAGCGGGGGAAGCCCAGCAGAATCGGGGCCAGCAGCGTGGGGGAGCCCGGCGGTGCGGGGGCCTGCAGTGCCGGCCAGGGCGAGGAAATGCGGCGGCGGTGCAGACGGGAGGGGGCGGCCGGCGAGCCTGGCGGCGGCGGTGGCAGCCCACCGGCAGGGCTAGCGAACGCGGCGCGGCGCGGCCGGCGAGCTGGGCGGCGGCGGCGGCAGCCCGCCGACAGGGCTAGGGAACGCGGCGCGGCGCGGCCGGCGAGCCGGGTGGCGGCGGCGGCAGCCCGCCGGCAGGGCTAGGGAACGCGGCGCGGCGCGGCCGGCGAGCTGGGCGGCGGCGGCGGCAGCCCGCCGGCAGGGCTAGCGAACGCGGCAGCGGGGCGGTGCTGACGGGAGAGGGGGGCCAGCGAGCCCGGCGGCGGCGGCAGCACCACCCAGCCAGCCCCGCCGAGCCGTGGCGCTGAGCTGGGCTACCCGGCCCTGACGGCAACCATGAGCGGGCCGAGCCTTCCTGGCCCCGCCCCGAGCCAGTAAAGCCTGCTATGCCGCGATCCTGTTACTAATTGGCCAATTTGTGAAAGCTGCGCACGGATTCTCGCGACGAACGAAAGTGCGGCTAATATTCGGGGTGTGGCTTATCTATTGACAAAGACAGCAACATTGTCGAGGCACCGGAAGTGCGGCTTATAATCCGTGCGGCTTGTATTCGTGAAACTACTGTAATTAATTTTAAAAATTATTTCAGTTTCTAAATTGTCTGCAGGCAGACTGGGATTTCCACTTATTTTTTTCTCATCTGAAATTGTTCAATGGATTCTTTGTCCAAGCATACCTCGTACTATAAACTCTTTGTTACTGATCTGCGGAGACTGATCCAACCATCTCATGTTCCCGCTACTGGACCTGGGAGAGTTGTGTGTCTGTATGTGAGTTGGAGCCCTTGACAAAGAAGGAAAGGGCTTGAAAAAGCTATGTGCTACTAAAGTACACAACTGCAAAACCTGAAGACGCTTATCTTAGAGCTTGTGGAAAATAAATATAGCTAAAAAAAGACAAGATCTTCATGTACCTCTGGGCAGTAGCTCATAATAACAGCTTAAATTTCCCAACTGGCTGATGGGAAAAATATATACTGAAACTGCAGGAGTTAATTTAGACTAGGGGCAGTCTACCTCCACTAGGTGGGCCCTGGCTGACTTTATAAAATTTTAGCCCTATTAAAATGTCTGGCATCATTCAGTTAAATGGTTGAGATGGCTTATATTATGGCTACAACTAATGAAAGCTGGTCTTTTAAGAAGTTAAAAACTGTTGTGTCCCCAGTTAATTTGTGGGGAGACAGTTAACTATGAAATAAATGCATAGCCTTTCCCTATATGTCCTAGATTATTTCAGTACTTACTTTTTTGTTTATTATGTTTGGTTTTTGGTAAAACCATTTTAAAGAATTTGCTCTCAAGATTTATAATAAAAATGGAGAAATCAATTGAAAGTCACCTTGTTTTGAGAAAAACAATACTGTCTTTAGGTGGTGGCAATTTTGTGAAAACTTCTGAGAAAGAAGTGCTTTACAGCATGGTTTTTGTAGTGTCTGTCATTCATGCTCAAGACCGTTAGCTTACATCAGTTCTCGTCTGTATCATTCCTCTAAAGCATTGCAATGGGAAGTGATTTTGGCTTCTTAGCTGTTTTGTTGCTTCCACAAAATCCAGTGACAAATCATCAGAATGCCTGTGATGAGATAGTGGTCGCAGCAGCTTTCTGCAGTGGCAGGGATGACAGTGCGAGGTGCTAATACAAGTCAGTGATTAATGGGATATAAGAACCCAGATAGATTAGAATGGATTAGGCATGCATATGCTTCATTTAAATTTAAACCTTCACAAAAAAAAAAAAACAAACCCAAACCTTTCCTGTGTTTTTTTGTCTTGCCAGACACACAAAGCTATTCTAACTCTCTGGCTTTCCAGTGTCAGGGAGATTTAGCTATAGCCTGACAAAGCAGTGTCTCTAGAACTGAATTCTTTTTACTGCCTGTCTTAGACCTGAAATGGCAGCAACAAAGACAGAAAAAGGAACCAGCAGCATATTCCAAGGTGGACTAATTGCATAATACACTGGTGTAGGCATAGGTGAGATTTAAATCTACCAACCCATGTAAGCAGTCACTCTTGATCCAGTATTAACCAGCTGAGAATCATCCATGCAGCAGCAGCAGCAGCTGAGTGCCGTACTATGAAAATTAACGAAAATTCAACCTGTATCACAGATGTACTCGCTGTGCCTCATTTTTCCATAACTGAAATGGGGCTGCAATGCTTAGCAGTTTGCAGTTTGTAGGAACCTGTTGTTAAAATTGTAGCAACCAGTGGCTGTGTGTTATAATGCACTGGGACATCAAGTGATCTCCTCCTTATAGACTCTTCCAAAGCTTTTCCTTTTTCTGTAGAACCTCTAAGACAGTCCTTTTATGAACTAGAATTTCCTGTTCCCCTACCAGCTCATACATCAGCCTCGACAAAGCTGGATCTGTAGAAGCACAGTTTAAGCCACCTCTTCCTTCCTGAAACAAAATTCTGAGTATCTCCCAAATATTTTTGTGGACATTTTAATTTGAAATAGCCTGCATTTTTATTTTTTTAAAAGTCCTGTACATGTTCTTATTTTTTGTGCCAAATCATGCTCTCCCTTTCCCTCTCAGTGCTTGAATACCAAGTGGCTTTAATGGAATTTCTGAGATATGGAATATATAAGATCAGTGTGCTGCCTCAAACACAGATCCTCACATGAGTGAGAGAGGTGTGCTTTGGCCTTTAGACATTTTCCCCTTACCTGCTTCAAGGTCTTGGCAAACCACTCCCAAATCAGAGCTCTAATCTGATGGTTTGATTCCAGGAAAATGCTGAGGGACCTACTCTGAGACATCTGGTTCAGTTAGAAATAGAAGCACATCAATAAGCACTTTGGCTGGGTATCCTACCATGGCTAATACAAAAGGAGTTCATGGATATGTACTGGGAAGACTGCTGACGATTCTGTGTGGAGATGTGGTTCCAGTATCACAATGCCCTTTGCAGCCTGGAGGGAAGAGGGAAGTAAAGGGAAGAGAGAGCAATAGGAGCATTTAGAAGTGATTTAGTTAAAAAGTTCCTCTCCATGTGAACCTGTCAATCTTCAGTAGAGGATTATGCCCACTGGGGTGAGTAAGCCCAGGCATGTGCGCGCGCGCGCACACACACACACACACACACACACACACACAAACCCACACACAGACTTTCACATAGTATCACTAAGACCTTGTGGTTAATTATAGCTCTGAATCTGACAGAGAAAAATTAGAGGGGAGAGGGACAGCTGTGGGATCCTGGGGTGTAGACTCTGCTTTCCAAAGTAATCTGCAGCCCACCAAGGATCTTCCCTTTGGAAAAATAAAGTTTAGCCATTTCTAGTACCTTCCTGCTGCTTTTCCATTGCCTCATGCATGCTATGAGCCTCTGAGCTCCTAGCAGGGACCTAATAGCAGCAGTCTGGCCCATGTTAAGCAAGGGTGACTTGTGCCAATGAAAAATGTACAGTAATTTAACTATTATAAGCCACACGAAGTATAAGCCGCATTTCCGAGTGCCAGCAACTTTTCATTCTTTGTCCATACATAAGCCGCACCTGATTATAAGCCACATGTTACAATACAGATAAAAGGTATCTATTCTATCACCATCTGTTGAGGGTGGTGGCAATGATCCTTATCTCTGTGGGAGATGTTCTGCTAATGGGCCAGCCATTGAAACCAGGCGGGACATTGTTCTTTATCTTTTCACAAGTCATCCTTCCTCCAGCGAGTCATTTTCTGCTAATGGCCCATTGAGTCCCACTGTGGGACTGATAAAATTACTTCATCCCACTGGAAGTTGCTCCAGCCAGGGGGAAGATCCCAACATTTCTTACCAAGATAAAAACAGAGGT
Organism: Catharus ustulatus; assembly: GCF_009819885.2. Classification (NCBI taxonomy): domain Eukaryota; kingdom Metazoa; phylum Chordata; class Aves; order Passeriformes; family Turdidae; genus Catharus; species Catharus ustulatus. Next base: position 28,534,010 of record NC_046222.1, on the reverse strand, counting down.
TTTGGGACACTAAGGTAGCCCTTTCTCCACTGGACTCCAGAGGAAAACTGGATTTCTCCACATCACCGTTGGACCTCTGGAGGGAAACTACACCTTCTACAGGACCACTGGTTCAACTGAATCACATCTGTCACTGCAGGAGGATGCAGCCACCATTTAATGGCACTGCTACCAACGCCCTACCTGATGGGGTGTCAGGTTGTACTCTGACTTTGTCAGAGTTTGGGGTTTGTTTCTTTGTAGTACTGTATTTCTATTTTAATTTCCCTAGAAAAGAACTGTTATTCCTAATTCCCATATTTTTGCCTGAAAGCCCCTTGATTTCAAAATTATAATAATTTTTAGGGAGGCGGTTTACATTCTCCATTTCAAAGAGAAGTTCCTGCCTTTCTCAGCATACACCTGTCCTCCAGACTAAAACAGCAACTTTTTGTTCTTTGTCTGTATACAAGCCTCACCTGATTATAAGCTGCATTTTGTGTTCGGACCAAAATTTTAGTCAAAATGGTGTGGCTTATAATCGTGAAATTACTGTACATAAGTATGGATTTCTCAGACCTCCTTTTCTTTTTACCCTGGGCATTTTATTTTTCCCCCCTAGCTTGTTGAAGGACATGAGTCTAGTGCCAGTTTCTTTTTTCCTAGGTGTTGGGGTTTGGGGGGGGGGGGCTTTACTCTTCCCCTTTGTGGAGAATTTTTCCCATTATCATGCTAAGGAAGTCGACCGGGTGGCTCCCTCAGCTTTTGATTCTCAAGGAAAAGGCATGGGTAGAGGCTGTCTCCCTCCCTCAATCGCTGGCAGGGTTTAGGGGGTCAGGGTGGTTGGTCATTTCATTCTTCCTTGGGACACACTCTCGCCGGTCTGAACACCGAGGAGAGAGGTTTCTCTGCGGTCGGATTTGCCCTGCAGCCTGGCACTGCCACAGCCTCCTGCTTCTGAGAACAGTGCTGAGAACTGGGACCTGAACGGTGAGCGAGGAGTTCTTCCTTCACCCTTCTCCCACATGGGACAGCCCTGCCGCCTCCGAATTCATCTCCCTGCTCCTGCCTGCTGCTGCTGTGGCTGCGAGGGGCCTGCCTCGCTCTCCACTGGGACCATGCGGAGAAGAGTGTCTGTGACTGGAAAAGGAACTGAGACTGAGTTTTGTTCTGTTTTGTCTGATTTTCATAGCTGATGCTGTTCTTGTTGGTCTTGTAGACATATCAGTAATGAACTGCTATTCCTAAACCCATACATTTGCCTGAGAGCCCCTTCATTTCCAAATTATAGTAAACAGGGAGGGAAGGGATTTTCACTCTCCATTTTAGGAAAAACTCCTGCCTTTTTCTTGGCAGTACCTGCCACCTAAACCAGGACACTAGGTCTGCAAATCTCTCCTAAACCTGGAACTAAAATGAGGTAGCAAGTTTTAACCTTTTCTGATCACATGTCTTTTGACTCTTCTGGTGTCCAGAACCAGAAACAACCCCGTTGATCCCACATTTCAAGGAGAAGGATAATTCAAGGTCTGTGTATCACAGCTGTTTTCCTTTGGAAAGTTGGAAACTTCAGTGAGTCTTGTTGCTTGCCTGCTGCTTACTATGTAATTACACGCTGCTTGCATGTAATGAACTCATATTACAAAAGCAAAGCAAAACAAAACAAAAACACCCCTTCCCAAAAAAACCCCAAAAACCCACGAGTAACAAAAAACAACCATGAAGTGGTTGCAACATGAGCTCAAAGGGTGAGTTCAAAAATTACATAAAATGGGGATCACTTCTTTAAGGTACCTCTGGTCTGGGTTGCAATGCTTTGAGAGACATTTTAAAATACACAGGCAAATAACAACCCCTCAGAGTCACTAAAGTACAGTCAGGAGCTGGGATTGGGTCTCCACTACGGGGTCAACAACACTGTTGGATACAATCATAGCTTTTAATGCATCTTGGAAAGACAAAGAAACTCCAGTGAGCTGGAAATACTAGTGATGTGCCAAAGCTTGAAGAGTATATGTGTCAGGGAATTATAGACTGCTTAGCTTGACAACAACCTGAGGCAAAATCATGTACTGGCTGATCAGAAGATGGAAAATCCTACGCCACTTAAATAACTTCTTTCAGTTAGCAATTTCTCATAGCAGATCCTTTTTTAGTATATTACCATTGTTTACCAGTATTTGCCAAGGAAGATTACAGTAATTTCACGACTATAAGGCGCACCCTTTTGACTAAATTTTTTCCCCGAACCTGGAAGTGCGCCTTATAGTCCAGTGCGCCTTATCTGATGGACAAAGTTGCGAAATTTGCCAAACCGGAAGTGCGAGCCACAATGCCGAGGTGGTGCCGTGGGAGCGCCAAGTCGCGAGGTGGGGGTGGGAGCGGGCGGCCACAGCCGGCAGGAACCACGCAGGGAGGGAGGGAGCCAGCGCCGGCCCTGGCCCGGGCGGAACAAGTAGCTGGGCTGCGCCACCACGGGCGCAGGGGGAACGAGAAGCTGGGCGGTGCTGGGCCCGGCCTGGGCGAGGGGGAAACGAGAACCTGGGCGGCCCTGGTCCGGGCGCGGAGGGAATGAGAAGTGCGAGCCTGCAACAGCCCGGCGGCGGCATTGGAGCAGCGGCAGCGAAGCCCCTGCGGCCGCCAAAAGGCGGTGCCGGCCAAGCCGCTCCGACCGCGAAAAAGCGGTGGCGGTGAAGCGGCGGCGGGGAAGCCCCTGCGGCTGCTGAATCACGGTGGCGGGGAAGCCCCCATGGCCGCCGAGTTGCGGTGCCGGCAGAGCCCCTTGCGGCCGCCGGGTCACGGCGGCGGAGAAGCCCCTTGTGGCCGCTGAATCATGGCACCAGTGGAGCCCCTTGAGGCCGCTGAATCACGGCGGCAGCGGAGCCCCCACGACCACCAAACCGCAGCACCAGCCGAGCCCCCGGGGCCGCCGCATCCCAGTGCTAACCGAGCCCCTTGCAGCTGCCAAATCGCGGCGCCGGTGGAGCCCCCGCGGCTGCTGAATCGTGGCAGTGGCCGAGCCCCTGCGGCCGCCAAATCGCAGCGCCGGCTGAGCGCCCGCGGTCGCCAAACCGCAGCGCCAGCCGAGCCCCTTGCGGCCGCCAAATCGCGGTGCCAGCGGAACCCCCACGGCTGCCAAACCGCGGTGCTGGTGGAGCTCCTTGCAGCTGCCAAATCACAGTACCGGGGGAGCCCCTTGCGGCCACCAAATCGTGGCCCTGGCAGAGCCCTTGCGGTCGCCGAAAAGCGGCGACAAGTGGCTCAGCCCCAGGGAAGCAGAGAGAAGTGGCGCGGCAGTGGGGAAACAATGGGAAGCGCCGCCGCTGCCAGCCGCAGGGAAGCCGGGACGCAGCGCGGATGTGCGGTGGGAGCCGGGAGCCGTGAGCCGTGTCAGCTGGCGCCAGGGGCGGGAGGGAATGCCGGGGCAGGCTGCACGGGGAGGGCACATGGGGTTGCATTTAAAGGCTACACCGATCTTTGAAAAATGTTCGCAAATTGAGCACCTGCCAGCAATTCGTTACTTCGTTGCGTGCCGCGCGGCTCCTCGCAGCAAAAAAAAAGTGCGCCTTATAGTCCGGTGCACCTTATCTGATCTACAAAGTTGCGAAATGTGCTGGGTCCTGGGGGGTGCGCCTTATAGTCCGGTGCACCTTATGGTCGTGAATTACAGTAATTTAAAATTTCCATACGAGCTTAATGTGTTTTACTTCCAGACGCATATTAAATGTGAATCATCTTTGACATAAGAATAAAATGCAAACCTTACACAAATGCAGACCCTAAACTCTGCCAGAGCTTATTAGAAGTTAAGCACAATGCAAAATACTGTGTATCTTTTGAAATCTATAGAAAATTATTTTAAATTTTCTAAAAGTGATTATCCAAATTGTGATTTCCTCATTCACAGTCACTCATTCAAAATACACCACAACTTCCTTGACTTTTTTCAGGTAGCACATTTGGTCAGGCATAGAATCATAGAATTGTTCAGGTTGAAAGAGACCTTTAAGATCATCAAGTTCAACCATAAACGCGACATTGCCAAGTCTACCACTAAATGATGACCCTAAGTGCCACATCTACACACTTTTTAACTTTTTACAGGGCTGATGACTCAGCCACTGGTTGGTCGAGCAGGCAGATACCTCTAGGACACAGCTAAAGCAGCTGAACACATCGTTATCAATTCTGTTTCCTTCAACTAAAATTTCAATACAGCTCAGTTAGATCATGGGATCTAACTCGATGCAATGTTAGACAGGCAGGTTAGTTAAAATTTCCTTTACCAGTCACTTGATGCCATAACAGTCTGAATTTGGCCTCACAAAAAGACCCAAAGAGTTGGTTAACCAGCTCTCTGGAGTAGACAATAAATAGCAGCATGGGTACAAAGGTAGATCAGATTGCTCAAAACCTCATCCAGCTGTGTTTTGAAAATCTCCAAGGGTAGAGATCTTAGAAAAGTCTAAAATGACATTTTTTCCTTCACAAATACCCATTCCCCTTTGGAGAGAACATTTCTCTTTTGCTGTGCTCCTAAGAATAAAATCCTCTGTGTCCATGTACTGATTTATAGCCTCTTCTGTATTCTGCTGGCTTTGCAAAACAATCCTTTTTCTGTTAACCCATGCATGGGGGCATGCCCCAGGGGGCACAGATACAATAACCTAACATCACCACCCACATGGGCTTTGCAGGTCCCACTTGAAGCATACATTCACTCCAGGTCAAAAGTTTTTCTTGCAGCTGGTAATGGTAGGATGAGAAGCCTTGCTCCTGTTTGTAGTGCACAGCTAGGTGTTGGTGGGCAGCACACATCACCAATCTATATGGATACAACTGCAATGCAGTTACCATGACAGCCAGCCAGCGAGGTGGTTTCACCTCTCAGGAATGCTCTGGGAGTGCCAGATGGAGGCTTTAGTGAAAGGCTCCAGTGAGCCTGAATCTCCACTAACTTACCGCTTTGTGTGCTTTGGATAGAAAAACTGCTGAAGGCCTAAGGACAGCCTGAGCAGAGCAGGGAATCTGGTGTGTAGGGCTGCTTTGAGCACTGCTGAGCTTCCCACAGGGATGGAGGGTTACCAGAAAGGCAGGCCTGTGGTGTGTCCTGGGGCAAGTCAGGATTGTGCACCTCTTCATTGCTACACTGGCCTGAGACATTGCTCTGGAAGCCAGAGCTAGCAGTCAATGCTGAGACTAGGTCCAGGGCGCTGACAGGCTCTGTAGCCAAAAACTCCTTAAGCACTTGCTGTTTTCTTCATCAGGGCAGAAATTTCTCCCTGTTTAACTGTTTACACCAAGGCCTAGAAAGAATGTAGTTTGAGAAATTACTGAGTGTTACAGCACTGTAGTTATCCCACAGGTTACCTGCTCTCATTTCTGCTTGCCTTTGCTTCCTTGCCTTCCCCCAAACCCCTTAATTTTCCTGGTTTACCCACCATCCATTCATTCTCTCTACTTGGTAGGGATTTTCTCCTATGCCTCCTTTTTACTCTCTTTCACTGAACCACTTCTCCTCCCCTCCCCCTGCCCTACATTTTCTGGCAGAGGTTTGGTCTCTGAGTTCAGTGTTATTCTTCCCTGGAGAAATTACTTAATGCCTTGGCTCTAATGAGCAGTTTGCTAACTGTGAGCCCTTGCTGCTTGGTCCATATGGAGATGTACATGCCAATAATTGGGAGCCCCATTTTTCTTCTACTTTGCTTTTCTTCTCCCCCACTCCCTTCTTTCCCCTAGCCTCATTTAGCCATATGATGGCTGAAGAGAGCAAAGAGTCAGACAGCTGGGTAAGGCTTTTTGTGTTAGATCATTGCTGTTTATGTGCTCAGAAAAACAAGCTCAATAGCTCAGGGAGCACAGACTGCAACACAAACAAGACTCACAAATGTACATTAGGTTTTTACCCCGTGGGGGTGTTTTCCCACTTACTTTGCTTGAGGTGACCATGGACTGTATATACTCTGCAGGGTGGACACTGCTCTGGGTTGCCATCTGCAGAGGCATGTGTCAGTTGAGCCCTGCTTTCCTAGAGCAGTGGTTGGCTGAAGGCAGTCTGTTCACCAACAGCTTTCCAATGTTCCCAGCTCTGACCAATTCCCCTCTACCTCATAAACACAGGATTTCTCCAAGTTTTAAAGGCCCTCGGGTACCCTAACTTGATCTGTTGCATTCAACCACTTCCTGTAAACAGACATTTATGGTAATTTTAGAGTCCACCAGGGCCCCTTTTATATTCAAAGTGAACCTTTGCTCCCAAATGTCTAGACTTTGACGTCTCTTCCCAGCTTTCATGGTCAAACTCTGCTGTGCTTCCCACTCTACTCTTTGCCTCTGAAGCGCCTGGCCCAGACTCTCTGATTCTTTCTTGTGGTCTTTGCAGCTGCTGAACACCCTGCTTGCAAGGCATGAGAGCACACCAGCAGTTTCAGTTCAGCTCAACAGCATTTCTTGAGCAAATCACCCCACCAGCAAGAGGCCAAACCTCAGTGCATTGCAGCTCCACATAAAACAGAGGCTGAGAAGACAGGAAGGACCCTGGCTGGCAGAAGATATCAGACTTTAAAAGTAATTTCAGTGCCTGAAAAAGCTCAAGAGCACAAAGTTTCCTGATGAAAGTGACACTGGATGCTTCTGAAGTATACCAAACCACAGAATTAGCCACATCCTAGGGGGGTCACATTTCTCTTGGATGGTCCTTTCAAAGTCACCTAGTGGCTGCTATCCTGCAATGAAGAGCTTCCTCTTGACTACCTTCTTGGGATCCACCAGGACCTAAACCCTGGTGAAACTGCATGTGCACCACCCGCATGGTTGGCCATTGTGGCAGTGCCAGTGCCAGTGCCAGCAGCTATCCACAAAAATCTAACTAGCCTTTGTGCACATCTATGTTCCATGCCGTGGTTGCATCCAAGTCCCTGATTCATTGCCTAGCCTGGGAACCACATGCAAGAGCTTTACTCTGAGTGCATTCCCAAGAACTTATATGACTGTGATAGTATTTGTTAGTGCACAGCCTGGGCTGTCTTGAAAGTACAGTTTTTCCTTGTGTCATTCAATATCACATCCTGCCTTCCAAGTCATAAGCGGATAACAAGACCTAAAGCCCACTGTTAAGAGAATGTATAATTCAAAACTTTATTAATTGACCTCTTGGCTGAGCTAACAGTGGTCAGTTAGGGCTACAATGACTCTTTCACTCTCACTTGATTCTGTAAATTGAACCAGGAGGTTGCTGATGTTGATCTCAGGAGTCAACCCTGTTCTTCCAGTGATTTCACATCTGAGGACTAGTGCTGCTGTTCCCTGGTGCTCAATATCTCAGTCTCTTTGGGAACAGATAAGGGGACTTCTGTCCTCCCCCAAACACAGTCCATCACAGGCAATGCCCTCATATCATCATGGATTAATGCACTGTTTTCAAGAAATGGAGACAGTTTCCAACATCACAAATCTTATCTTTCTTTCCTCCTGCCCTTTGATTTTTTTTTTCCCTGCTTTCGCAGGTCGCTAATATCCCTGACATCAGTTTCTAATTATTTGGACCATTCTTGGCTTTCATTTTCTACTCAGCAAAGCCTCAGAGAGTGAGAAGCCATGCTGACAATCTGCAATTTAACAGAGCTAAACAGGGATCAGAGTCTAACTAAGCATTCTTCTTTAGATATTTTTACACCATTTCCCACCCATCTGTTATATTTGGAATAATAGCAATTAGTAGCTCATGTCCAACCCCCCAAATTCACCCTACAAATACTTGAATTTGTGACCACAGTTTGGCATTAATTGATTGCATCACTAATACCATGTAAAAGAAAATTAGATTTGACCGCTGCTTCAATTGCAATAGCATAAACTGAGGATATCTTGTATTGTTTAGAATAGGAGTGCAGAAAAAATACACAGTGGTTTTTCAGAGAGCACAAATAAACATACTTACTTTTCCCCATGGAAGAATTATTATTTTGCTGGAGGAAATGTTTCCCTGCTCTTTTACACATTTTAACAGCATGAATTTTTTTTTTCTGTAGTACATTAGGACTCAACACCCTCACACCTTTAAACAAAATTTTACCTTGTAAAGAGATCTTACCCTCAAATGGAGGTAGGGGTTGTTGCAACCATTCTCAACTACTAGTTTGAAGAGTATCTCTAGCTGTAGCTCAGAGTCCATATTTCATCTGAGAGATACCATGGTTTAGATTTGATTTGGTTTGATTTGATCTCAAATATCATCCATGCCATCTAGTTCTGAGCTCTGCTCCATTGTTCTTTTATTTAATGTTCTGAAACAACTCTGAAACCACCAAATCTTTCCCAGATTTGCCTTCAAATTGTACTTAAAAGAGAAAAGCATGTATGTATTGAACGGCGTGAGAGTTACTGGGTCCTTCTTAGCAATGCTAGGAAGGTTTTATGGTCAGTTCAGCTAACACTGGCCTCCCATAAATAAAGAAGTGAAATTTTACACCTGTGGACTGGGGCCAAAGCTGCCTTCTCTATTTGAACATGCTGACACTGTTTTTGTTGCTGTGTGTGATATACAAGCCACTGGTTTCCAACTCTGACCAAACTGGTACAGGAAAGGCACACTGACACCCTCCTTAGAGGTATCTATGTACAACTTGCTTTTGCATTTATTGTTCCAGTCTCCCAGGGCTTTAGGCTCTTCCATGAACTCCTTCAACCTCCAAGGCTGCTGAAAGTTTGCACTCTGTGTCTTCCAGACCTCTCTCAGTGGTCATTTCCTGAATCCCTTTCTGAGATTCATGAGCACATCAGCCTTTATATGCCACACTCTGTACCTGAGAGCTACTGGTATTATTTCAAGTAAATGAGGAAGTTGCAAACCTTCCTATTCACTACACTGGTCCAAGGAAACTCTCAGTGGCTTCCTCTTCCCTTGGGGCAGGAAAACTGGTTTTCTGACCACCCTGAGACTTGTCATCACATCTCACTGCTTTAAGACCTCTCCCCACTTCTTTTGTACACTGCAAAAATTCATATTTGCATTTTTTTTTTTGTTTTAATTCAGCAACATGGCTCTTAAGATGCCTGACTCTTCTGCTGTTTTTCCCTAGGTCAAAATGAAATGCAGGACCAATTATCTTCATACTATCCCAAATTCAACTCAGTCTCCTAGTGGAAGACCTAGAATACTAAACTCAGCCCTCATCACAGACTGCAGAAATTGTGTCTCCTGAAGAGTGTGTTGAATGTACACAAATATGTGCTTTGTATTTTCAGGTGCTCTTGCCAGAATCCTGCTGTGGCATCTAGCATAGAAAACATTTGGCATTGCCTATATTCCTCAATATTTTTCTCCTTTCAGATATCAGAAAACTTGTCTCTTTACATTTTCAGTACTTTTGAGGAACCACAGTTCCCCAGAAGTACTGACAATTTCACTTTTCACCCCAATACAATACTCAGCAGGACTAGCACATCCAAGAACTATCCAAAGTCTGTTTTAAATCTGTTTGAAATCTGCTTTAATGGATTTTCTCATTACTGTGAATCCTGTAACGCTGGATACTTGCAGCCCTATACTTTACTCTGCTGACAGCTTCCCTACCCTTGTAAAGATGTTCTCCAACTCTTCCTCAGGATTTTGCTCTCTTCGTCCTCCAGTGGAGACAGCTTTCTGAGAAGACTGAATGTTCAATCCACCTTAAATTCAGTAAGAGATGCTCTTACCCATTGCACTTTTCAAGACTTGTACTTTTCAGATTTGTAACATCAAAATATATTTCATATATATACTTTTCAGTAGAGTTAAAATAACTACATTTCAAGCATTATCTATGTGGAGGGAATCTTTAACAGTCAGCGTCCAGTACAAAACACACCTTATTTATTGGTTGGAAAGTCCATTCATCTTGAGTTACAGCAAGAATAGCCACTGATCCTATGAAACCGCAATCACTGTAGCATTACTGTTAACTTCTCCTCAGTGCTGTTGATGCTCTGCCGGAATATGCAACCTTTTGCATATGGTAGAAGAGGTTCCTTTTGTATTTTTGCCTGAAAAAATACTGCAGTGTGCCCTTTTATATGTGGGCTTTACTTGACTCTGGCTGAACAATGCGCACCTTTCTACTTCCACTTGTTCTTTCTCCCAATGTAGTTGAAGTCTCTGCCATGTCTGAAAACTATTTGCTTTGCCATCTAACTTTCAGTATCTTTTGCTTGCTCACTTAACAAGGGTATTTCCAATCTCTGAAAGGTCATCTGAACTTTTTACAACTAGGAAGGATAACAAAGCAATTTCAAGGCAGACACACAAATGCTTCTAAAAAGCACTTTGGAACTAATTTCACGATATGTTGATCTTCCCTGGACTTGGCAATTTATGTCTGGGGAGCTCCAGACTGAGCTGTATGTAGTCCTTTGTGCAGTGTTCATTGTATTTCCTTATTTCCTGTCATTTTCTGTAACTGAAATCTATTACAGTCTTAATTATATTAGCCACTGTTAAGCATATCAAACCAAGGAACTTGGGGTTTTTTTTCCTTAATAATTCGGAAAATTTAATTTGGCTTTTAACATGACAACATCAGCTACAGGATTAGTAACTGTGATTCAGTAATTTAGATAAAAGCTGCTACAGAGCTATTGCTCATTTAGGTTATCCTTGAAGAATAATAAGAAACTTACATTGTTCACATAGTAGATTATTTGCAATCTGCTTGAACTTTATAGTGGTTAATCACTGACCTCAACCATATCATGCTGAATCTGCTTCATGACGACATCAAGAAGTGAAAATTTAAAAGATGGTATAAAACAATAAGAAAAAATAGCCCCAAAACTAGGAATAATAGATTTTTAAAGTTGTATTTCATAATTTTAAGAAGTGAGCATTAACTTGAGTGTCTAGAAATTATTCTTGTGTACAAATCCATGTGAATTAGCAGAAACCATAATAATAACTTAAACTGAACTGAGCTCCTCTCTTTAGATTTTCTAACAGGATTTGTCAGTGCTCTGCTTATTTCTAATTATTTTTCAACCATTACCAGGTAGAAAAGGTATGGGTAAAGGTCTCTGATGTCATTTATTCTCAGCTGTTTTTTGTATTGCAATGTCACAGACATTTGTGCTCTTTCACGGTGTAGTACTCATGTCTAAGCAGATCTAAGTAAAACTTTATGGTGCCTGAAACAGCTCCAAAAAACCATCTGGGACTCCTCTAATTCCTGTAAACTCAGGCATGAAATTCCAACTTTTGAGGACCAATGGAGAAATTGAATTACAGCAATTTCACAACTATAAGGTGCAGCGGATTATAAGGCGCACCGGATTATAAGGCGCACCTCCGGGAGTCAGCAAATTTCCAAACTTGGGGTTTACTGGCAGTTGCTCAATTTGAAAACATTTTTCACAGATTGGTGTAGCCTTTAAATGCAGCCCCAGGCACCCTCCGCATGCCACGGGCCTTGGCACTCTCACCTGCCCCCGGTGCTGGCTGGTGAGGTGCAGCTCAGGGTGGCCCACGGCTCGGGGTGGCTGGGGGCTGCCCGTGGCTCAGGGCCACCACTCCCTCCCTCCCTGTGCAGCTCCTGCCAGCTACGGCAGCCCGTTCCCGCTCCCCCTCGCAGCTCGGCTCACGGTTCACACTTCCAGGTTGGCGAATTTCGCAACTTTGTCCATATATAAGGCGCACCGGACTATAAGTTGCACTTCTGTGTTCAGACCAAAATTTTAGTCAAAACGGTGCACCTTATAGTTGTGAAATTACTGTACCTTCAATCGTTTCTCCCAGACCATCCAGTCTAACGTAGGATGGGTGAAGCATTCCTGCCTTGGTGGCTTGGAGCATTCTCCCGTGAGCTGTATATCATATCTGCGATCTGGTCACAGTTTCCTCTCCAATCTACGAGCAGATTTCATCATCTGCCACATTTCACTTTGAGACAATTTCCAAACTTATTTTATAAACAATGGCTCTAAAATTCCCCAGTATTCTTGGAGCACCTGAGCAGGATTATAGTCTTAAAATTGGTACAGGCTTGTAGTAACTGCAAGTAGCAACATAACAACTGGAACTGTAAAATAATTTCTACTGTAATGCTCTTCTAACATACATATAAATCTCTGAGATTTTCATTCAGTGGGACAAAGTACATCTACATTCAGTGCGATTCACAATGAAAGTTTGTAATTCTTATAGTATTTTTGGAGAAAAAAGGAAGCATGTCTTCTCTATGGTGCTGGAGAGATTAAAAGCCTTAATCTTGGAAATGGCTTAACATGATCTGTTAACAAGGATTATGAAAACATTTTAGGGAAATGACAAGATTATTTCTGTTTGAAAATATACTTGTGCTTGACTGCATAGGAATCAAGTGGAACTATGAACTCCTAGGTCTGTGCGCCTTTGTTCAGCTACATTTAAACACAGGTACATATGAAAACAGTGCTACAGCTGAGGTTTAAAACTGCATCCACAAAACCACAACTCTAATTCATAATATGATTAAAATCATGCTTTTAAATCCATATTAAAAATACCAAGTACTGAAAGTCCAGGTCACAAAACTGGGACCTGCTTATCCAATATTAATGTGTGATTGTGAATTCATTTTGCCATGGGGCACCTACAACTGTCAGCTTCCAGAAAGCCCCAAGGCTCCGCATCAGGTGGTGTCCAGGGTGAGCCATGAGGAGAGCTTTCTTATGCTGTATGTTCACAACATCTGCACAGGAGCTGAGAAGCACGAAGCAAAAGAAGGAGAGAAATATAACAATAAATAATTAATACATTGTGGATTTTCATAAGTAACAAGAAATAATGTAGGAATTTTAAAAAAAGGAAAACCATTTTGGGCTGTCTAGCAGATTGGGATGACCAGGTTCTCAATTTGTCGTTTGGACTGTGGACTTCTATCCCCAGTTGTTCCTCTGTTTCCCCCATTCCCACTCCACAGCCTGTGCCCTGCTCTATTCTTTCTGCACAGCAGGGCTGAGCCCATATGCACATTGAGAGTCACCTCTAGCCAAACTCTGATGCTGCACAGCTGCTTAGTCCCTGTTGTACCCTGTGACTGGGGAGCAAGAAAAGAAGCTGGAAGTACGTGAGAGGGGACAAAGTGGGATAGGAGGGGGGAAAAAATGGGGAAAGCTCTGTCCCAGTCAATCTGCAACACTGGAGCTATGGGGCCAGGGCAATATCCAGAAAACACTGGGTATTCGGGAGACAAAACTACGATGTCTGCAAAAATTCCTGTTCAGAAAGCACAGACTTGCTAATTTAGAGGCTAGCATGTTGGTCAGTTAGAAAAATTAGCACAGGGATCCAGAAAAAAGCTCATACCACATATAAAGACACCCAGCCCTATGCTGGATTTCATGTCCTTTCTTCAAAGTTCAGACTTTCTTAATGAAATACCTCTCTCTGTAATCTCCTGTTTGGACACTGTTGTTTCAGTTTAGTTGAAAAAGTTGAACTATGCTCCCAAAGTTGTCATTAGGTAGACATTTGGCATAAAAATCTTCCATCTGTACTGTTTGTATTCAGCAGAGCATTTCATGGGGAAGTAAAAGAGCATAGCTTTGGAAAGGTTGAGATGTGCCATAGCATGAGCTGTGGTAATCATTCAATGAGCTTCACAGGACTTCGTGGAATAATTTGCAAAGTGGGGGGGGAACGATCCTGAAAGCATAAACTTACTTGCTCAGGACTATAAAGAGAACTAACGAAAGAGTTTTGAATGGAATTGCTGAGAATAATTTCCCAAGCTTTTTCCCCCAACTCTTAATACTAACACCTTCTGTTTTACCTCCTTTCTTAGCCTTTAATGCACATTGACACTGTACATCTTTATGTGGTTGCTATTTATCCTACATCTTGTACATCTAGAGGAGAGGATTTTCTGCACAATGTAGGAATTTAATACTGTAGTGGGGTGTCCTCAACCCCACCTGTATCCATCAGATCTCCAGTTATCTTCTTGGGACTGCATACAAATTCCACCCTTCTATAATTCTTCCCTTCCTTGCCCTGTTATGCCTGTAGCTACTGGGCAGATGCAACCCCATCCTTTTATTTGAGTTAGTGATGTTGGGACTCACAAGGTCCTCTCTAAACAACATGTTGGTTCAGAGATAGCAGCGGAGAAGATTAATATGTTATGCAAAGAGAGCAAAGAAGGGGCAAGCTGTCCTTCCCAGCAAGGAGAAAAGCAGAAAACCACAGAGTAGTTTCCTCAAGCACAGCTAAAATTCCAGTGGACATATCACCAGAAGAACAGCTCTGGCAGGAGCTAAAATCAGGAATTATAAGAGTTTGCTAATGCTGCCTTGGTGAGAGAAGAGGGGAACCACAAGGGGTGAGCAATGGTATGGTCCTGGGAGTATGTCTTAATTTACCTCACCACAGTGAGACTCTTCTCTCTTTAAGAGAAAAGAAATACCACTAAAAAGTCCTAGATTATAGGATCTACACCTTCTGCTTTGTGACCTGAAAGTATCCTGGGGAGTTTTCTCATCCAGCTTTGGGCTGGGACAGGTGTAGGTTGCCGCATGCAGGAATGATAGAAAGCACACTACCAGTCTTTTCTTCCACAATTTCTGGCTCTTCCTAGGCTATAACATTAGGAAATAACATTATTTAAAGAAAGAAAAATCATGAAGCACAAAAAAATTATCCAAAGTAAATTTTCAGTCATAAACAGGTAAACACAAGCCAACTAGCATGGCCACTGGGCTGCTCACCATCGCTCTACTTATCTACTTATCTATCTTTTGCAATTTGCTCAAGTGATCTGATTGTCCCCTTTGCAAAAGGCAATTCAGGAAATGTCTTTCTCTGTGTAGTTATTTATAAAATGTCAACCCAAGCTCAGCAGTTAATGAACCTCAACCTGCACTGAGTTAAGGAAGGGTGATTTCATTTTCCCCAACCCTTTCTCCCTATCCATGCTCACTGGATGTTAGGAGTTTGTCTATACTACTCCTGACTTTTCTATCTTAAGCTGAAACTCTTCTAAATGTGTCAGGACCATGGGAAAACACAAAAGGAATTTATCTGGCCTTCAAAAAGTGCTAAGCTTAACACAATGGTATCTAATAACAGCCATGCCAGTGTGACTGGCAGCTGGCCAGCATCCATACTGTTTCCAGAGCTAAGCACAGCAACACATGCTGGGGCCTGTCTCCTTGGCTAAGCCTGAAGGCTTTTGCCTCACACCCAACCCACATTGCACTTGGCATGAATGAGTGGGGAGACACTGTGAGGTCTGGACATAATGGGATCTCCTTATGCAGGCCTCTTTCTCCAGAGTGACCCCCTCCCCCTTAATCGTTCTTCTTTCTTCTCTGCAGATTTAATTTTCTGTAAAGTTCACACTTTCCATCTCAACAGCCAGGATATACAAACATGAACTCAACTTCCACCCTCGACCAAAGTAGAAAGGAGATCTTCTGTTATTGTTGTCATTGCAGAAGAGAGTTTCTCAGCTGGGGAGGTGTCAGACCAGAGGGCACAGGCATTAATTATTCCTGTGCACCACCGTCACCAAGCTTAACAGATTGCCTGAACATGGGAAATGGGAGGAAGTGAGGGGAGCAGTCTGAAGATGAGGGCAATCTGTTTGAGAAAAGCTAGGAATTGTTATTCTGCAACTCCCTAGTTTCAGGCAGATCAACATCACCCACCTATCCAAAGGTCAGACCCACCACCCTGCAAAGCCTTGGCATTCTCTCATTCCCTTCTCCTGGAGGTTGGAAGAAGAAAACTTTTCATGCTATACTCTGGATTCTTTCCAGTCAATGAACCACTGCACACTGCATGCAGTGCAACAATGGTGGAAAAATACCGCTGGTGTTTGGAAAGGAGCTAAATGTTCCCTCACTTTTGCCAGGACCAATAGAGAAAAGATGGGCTGGAGGTGCAAAACTTGTGATACAATCCTCTCAAATGCACCAGTGAATTAGAGACATCCCTCCCATACTAAGGGACATTCCTGTTGTTTGCTCAGTCAGAAATGCTCCATAAGCAGACAAATGAGGGTTTCACCAGGACTCCTGGGGGTGGTTTATCAACATAAGGACCCAGCTTGAGGCAGGGAGACTTCAAGGAACCAGTTTCAGATCCCAGCAGAAGCCATTAAGCAATTTCACCCCAGACAGATAAAATGCCTATCAGGTGGTTACTGCACTCAGATTTTTTCAATGAGATTTCAGAGACTGAGCTCATTGCTGGGCTTAGTGAATAGTAAAGCCCTCATGATGCCAATGGTAACAACAGACATTTTCCTCGGTTAATTTGGTTAAGTTTTTTTCCAGACTCTCTTCTTTTCAGGTCTGTGCTACCCTATACAGGCCTTTTTTTTAATGGTAACCTAGTCTACAGAATATTTCCGTACGTATGCTGTGCTCTCTGTCGTGGTCCTCTGAGAGGAACCCACTCCAGGAATATGCAACATATTTATAATCAGATCAAACAGAGTGGGTGTTGTTTTAAGATTCAGAAAGCTCAATAGAGAAAAGGTTTTCTGAAAAAAAAACCCAAATTCCTTTATTTCCAGATCAAAGGAGCAGAAATGTATATTTTTTTTTCCTACTGAAAAATATACTTCTCTCTGTGTGAGAACAATCTTCATTTTCAGATATATCTTTAATGTACAACTTCCTGGATTTACTCAGTCTGGCAGTTTTAGCTGCCTATTTTTATTTGTTTCTGCTGTTATGTAATTCTCAGCTATTAGAGTTAGTTAGCCTAACTTCGTCCTTATTTTTCTTTCCTAATTTTCTCCTTCCCTCCCACCCAGAAAGAATTTTTTCATAGATCAGAAACCTGAGAAAGTGGAGTATTTTGACTTACTTATTTCTTCTCCTGGAAGACATGTACAAGGAAAAAAAAGGTTTCTTTTTGCTTTTGCTTTTGCCAAAACTAAAATAATAAAAAAAATTGCTTTGGTGCTTTCTTACATTTTTCATGTTTCTCATTTTCCCTATTTTTTCTCTTTTCTTTTTACATAGGGAAAAGGAAGAAAAAATGAGCATGGGTCAAAACTAAAATTTGTTTCTCTATAGGAATCAAATTTAAATGAAAATTTTAACATGTAGTGAAATAAAGTAATTAATTTTGGTTTGATTAGAATTTTTCTGTAGAAGAAGTTGTATTGAAACATTGAATAATTTTAAAACAGATTTTCCCTACATTAAGTGGCTTTTTGAGCTAATGTTCCAGAGAAGTGCAGCTGGCAACAGGCAGTCTCCAGGACACATTTCACCCACACATCTACAGTAGGAACATATATTATGAGAGAAATTACCAGACATATAACTCTAACATGAAATCACTGCAAATCACAGCACAGCCATTAATTTATGCCAATCAATAATAAGTAACTGTTTAAAGCACAGCAGGAATTTACCTCAAGTAGGAAAGACAGTGTGAGGAACGAGTCCTTGTATTCAGGGAGAGATGACAGATTTACTCATCGTATTTTCTGAGTGCAAACAGAATGGCAAGATTACAGCTCCTCACATTTAAGGTACTGTAATAAAGATTGAAACATTGTCTATAGGAAAGAGATGAAATATTATCAGTAGGTCTTAATAAGGTTGCTCTGAGTAAGAACAGATGGTTTTACACAACTGGAGTTGCAGCAAAGCTCAGCAAAAGCTGAAAAAATAATTTTGGCTAGAATTTGTGTAACTTTCCAAATTAATTCACTGTGGCTATGCTTATACTGCTTCTTC
Source organism: Catharus ustulatus (assembly GCF_009819885.2). NCBI lineage: Eukaryota > Metazoa > Chordata > Aves > Passeriformes > Turdidae > Catharus > Catharus ustulatus. The sequence goes on along the minus strand of NC_046222.1, from coordinate 28,516,322 downwards.
ATTCATTTCCCATGAACATCAGAGTGATCAGATTTTACTCACACAAATTCCTGCAGAAAGCACATTTTCAACTTGCTTCCTCATATACTCAGCAGTGATGTATTTTAAAGTTGTCTCCAGAGTTTGCAGTCTGATATGAAACTGGCCTTGACTTAAGAAAAGCAGACAAAGGCTTCCAATGCCCATTACCAGAGCTGTGGTGATGCAGCTTTTCAGCTTATGTTACCTCTTGAAATAAGGATCCACAACAATTTTTACACTGTGTGACTGTGATCACAGAGAAGTAAGAGAAACCCTTCACTTGTCTGCTAAATTTCACATAAAACAATGTTTGCTAGATAATAGCACTTTAGGTATCGTCTGGCTCACTGAGAAAGGTTTCTTGTTTTGCTTAGCTTTGTTTTAAGGTATTGTTCAGCAGGCTAATCTGAGTTCTCTTCTGTCTTTTGCCAAGTTGCAGTAACTTGTTCAAGCTCTTCTATTGATGAAGGCACGCTAATTAGCATAACATCCAGCGAAGTGTAGCATAAGCTATGAAACCAAGCATAGCTAACTAACAATATTTCAACTGCAAAATAAACCATAAGAATGTGATTCCTTAGAGAGAGAGAGAGAGAGAGAGAGAGAGAGAAAGAGATATTGAGAAAAGAGCAGAATAATTTTCAATGAGCTGTGCCTTGCAAGGAGAGTGCAGTTGTTGAAGAAATCAACAAGAGATGAAGAAATAAGCAGGCATAAGTCACCAACTAAGGTTTCCTTTGTAACTTTATAAGTAAAATCTCATTACCTAACCTGGTCAGTCTTCAGAGTGAATCACCTTTCTTTATACATATTAGAGGAGCCAAGAGGTTTTCCTGCCATTTAAGACAGAGACAGTAGCCACCATTTTTCATTCCAGAGGAACTTCAGAATAAAGCTGTTCCAGAAGTTTTGCTGATTTGGCAGAGAGAGGGACAGAGGGAAGAAGAAGAGCAGATGTTAACATTACTGTTGTGAGACTTTCATCTGTACAATCAACCACATATTGAGGATGAGGCACTACTGAGTAAGAGAGCAGCACAGAAATGCTACCAACTCTTCCAGACCATAAGGAACAAGACTGACAAAGAGTGCTCTGGTATATCCTCGTTCAATGTGGAGTGAGAAATGGAGAATGAAACCTTAATCCCTCTGAGAAGACACTGACTCATCTCACCAGAATGAGCCACTGCTGTCACTCCAAGGGTGATGCAGGCTTTCCAACATGATGAAAACCACATGATGAAAGAAGAGTCACCGAACTAACTTGTCTGGAATGCTGAGCCTGACCCCAAGGGCTCTTTGCGAACATCACTGGCACATTAGCATCGGGCACCTGCCAGCTTTGAACCCTGGAGTGCTGCCCTGATGCATTCTCTTGCTCTTGTCCTCTCTCTCTGTCTCCCCCTTTCCCTTTAAGGGGAAGATGGTGGTTGGGTAAACATCAGAAGAAAAGAAGACAGTCAGATTTTTCTTCCATCCACATTCTGGAGACACAAAGCCAACATTTTCAGTGTTGTAATATGCCAGAAGCAAGTCAAATATGGTATTTGAGCGTGGTGCACTCTCATATGCTGTGACTGAGCTAAACTTTACAAATGTTTACTGGTTTGATCCTGAGGGCTGGCTCTTAGCCCTGTAGTCAGCTGCACTGAGCTCCTGTGCTGCCTCAGCATAGGCAATCCCTTGGGTACCATCACTGGCCCTGATACATTCAAGCACCATCCAAACAGACTTAAAATCAGGCTGAAGCTAGTGCTACTGAAACACTGGTCCCCCTCAGAGCACACAGAGCCCAGCAGTGCCCTACTTTCTGGTTGCCCCAAGAGGTACAGTGTGGGGCTCTGATGCAGATCGGCACTACTGCCATGACTAAACAGCTCCAGGTCTCAACTCCAACTCAGGACAGAAGCCATTTGTCTATATCACTAGCCATGATTTTCCTCGTCCACCTGCAGAGCACCAAGTGCCCTGTAAAGGTTAACATCAGCCCAGTAAATCCATGCTTTCATTTCAACCATCCTCCTGCATGGCTCTCCACCTCTGATTTCTGTTGCAGCCAAAGGTGCTAAACACTTCAGTAGTGAGGAAGTAATTAAGTTATGTATCTTGGATCTCAAAAGAAAACCCCACACTCAGATAGCCTTTCTAAGTGCAAAAATACCCCAGTTCTGCCAAAATCACTATGCCTTACATTTTTACTTTGCATGAGAGGCGCCAGAAGATAAAGAAGGGTAGTAGTCAGAGAGTTATAGAATGGCTTGGGTTGGAAGGGACTTTAAAGATCATCTAGTTCCAACCTCCCACACCATTGGCAGGGACGCCTTCCACTAGACCAGGTTGCTCAAAGCACTTTGATATACCCAATGCAGCAAGAATAAAAGCTTCTCCCCCTCCCAACCCCTACCCCCATCTGTGCTCACTTTTTTCTTCTACCTACTCTGTCTCCAAGTCTCAAAAGGATTATTTTATCTCCCACCAGCACGCGGCTCAGCAATGGACAGTGATGGAGCAGCTTCGTGTCCTTGCTTTTGTGGCATAGCTTCAGGACAGGACTACAGGCCTTGACCTGTTTCACACAGACCTTTTGGACTACATGCTGCAGCCACAGCTTCCATCCACCATGACCCTAGGGCAGATTTCAAACCTTAATCTGGGGTGAAAAGACATGCATTCCAGCAAGCATTCCAGATCTCACAGAGCTGAGTTCACTGGGAAAAATCTTGGAACAAGCCATCATCAAAGGGATCACTTCAAAAAAGAAGGAAAATACAAGCTTAGTATCAGGAAATATTTTCTAGCAGGGAGCTTTGTTCACAGCTCTCCCCAAGGAAGAGCTTCTATCACTGCAGTCAGTTAAGACTAAACCTGACAAAGCTCTGAAGAATAATTCACTTGTACTAGCTGGAGGGATGTATGGGATAGGATAAGAAGTATTTTTTCCAGTTCTAAATGTCAATTATTCCTCGTTAACCTTCTTTTCCTGTGTGCTTGCTCTCCCCGGCTGCTTATTGCAGGAATGCATTTCAGTTGAATGAATGCAGAGGAGGAGCTGAGTCTGAATTTCTGTGTGGGCCTGAGTCCAGGAGGAAAACAGCTTCCCAAGGCTGGATAATTAAATTCAAATTTAATTTTCAGCTTAGTATCAAGCACTTAAATACAACAACTATCTGTGCATATTTCAGCCTTCTATTTTCAGGCACTATCTGCTTTAAAACTGCAGCTCTAATGCTGTTAGCAGACGGATGTGTGTCATTGCATTATAGGGAACTGGAAATTCTCCATATACCACACTATAAATATTTCTTTGACATTTATTATCCTCACTTGAGTTCAGGTGCTAAAATACTTGACCAAAGTCATGTTTGTAGCAGAAAAAGTCAGTCTTGGATCTTACCTTGTTGCTGGCTAAATTATAAAGAACAGACAAAGGCTATAATGAAAGGGACTCCCCTCACTCAGCAGAGGTCATGCAACCTTTGAATCAAATTAGCTGAAGTTTCGACTCATTTAATGGTACTGCTTCCTGAACACTCCTGCTCAGACAATATAACAGATCACTTCAGGGGGGCTTTTCTTATTTTCTGCCCCCCTCTCTCTCTCTCTCTCTCTTTTTCTTCCTTAGTGTGTGCACTAGGATTGCTTTTGTGGTCATCAATCTGAATCCCAGTTTTGCCAGCTGCATTGAATTGTGAACTCCAAGTCATATGAATCTCAATTTTGATTGCCCTAAGGGAAGTGTTGGATTATGTAAACCAGGAGATAATAGCTCTTATAAAATCCCTCTAATAAAATAACATCAAGGTGTATGTGTCATGGTGGATTAACAGACTTTTCTTTTCCCGTTTTTTTTCCTATTTCAGGCTCCTGAATGCAGTTGACTAGAAACACATACTACCACAGTGGGAAGGAGAGCATACTGTCATTTGTGAATCACACAGAAATGTGTGATTAGCTTATAGGATGCTAAGTCTAATTCCCTGTGGTGAAGATTAAATTGGAAAGAAGTGGTTAATTGTCTGTGTGACAGCACTCAGAAACTGCTGAGATAGCAAAGAGTGGCTATTTAAAACAGGATGGGAATATAGTACAACCAAACTGAGTGGCCTGGCTTGGCATTTGTCTGGAACAAAATAATGGCTGGCTGGCCACTCCCAACATGCTGCCCCCACCACCTGTGGCATATCTATGGATGGCTGTGACCTTTCTGCTGAGGTGATTCCTTTTTATGATGGAACAGAGAATCATCTCTAACAACCAAACATTTTTCACCAGAAAACTCCATCTTGGAGAAAACCCTTGATTTTTGTTTCATAAATCTAGGATCAGGTGGTTAAGCTCTTCTACAGCCCCCAGACAATTAAAGACTGTGGGACCTAGATCACCAGTATTTACCAAATTACCCCTGTGGCCTGTATGATCTGTATTGCTTATGGTATCCCAATATGACCAGAAGAAACTCCTGTCTCCAGGAGGACCATGATGGATTTCATGAAGTCACAGATGGGCTTTTCAGCTCTTTTAATAGGTACCAGACAGATCAAACAGCTGTATTAGGGAAAGTGTATTAAGCAGTATTAAGAGCAGGAGTCATGGTCCCCAAAAACAGGATGCCTGATTAACAGGTGCCTCTGCAGCCTCAGGTCTAGGCTGCAGTGCTGACATCCCAGTCTGAGGAAAGTCCAAGTCTGCCATTCCTGGGCCATGGGCTGCAGAAGACAGCAGTGAGGAGGTACAACTCCATGACAGCCTGCAAGAGTAGGTCAGTGTTAAGCCAAAAGTAAATGACACATTTTTATTCATCCAAAAGGAAAAAAGGTGGAAGAACGTTTTTTCCCACACAATATCTCAGTTTCTCAAATACTGTGGGTGTTTTTTCTCCCTCTTTTGAGACTGAAAGATAAGTGTCAACATCCAGAGCAACAGTTCTGTCTGTCCATTCTATGGGTTACCTTCAAGACACTTCTGCCAATACTGAATCATCCAGAGAGTAATTTGCTGACAGCATGGTTCAGTCAGTGGTTGGGCTGCATCTGCCCCATGTCATAGACACAACAAAGAATGGGGCCACTGGTACCACAAATCAAATCTGAAGAACTAAATAACTCTGCCTTCTGCCACTGTGCAGCACTGGAAGCTCAGGTGTTGGTAATGGAGCTACCAAATTTGGCTTGCCACAGTGACATGGATTTGCTGCAGGAATGGGATGGGAACATGTTGGTTTAGGCAGAACCCAGACAGGGTTTAATGTCCCTAAAAGACAGATTACAATGTCAGTGCTTTAAAGTGACACCATCTTTATATATCTGGTATAAAGTAAAACATTTATTCAGAGGGGAGTTGATAATACTTCTAGCATGAGGAGGTTGTTGAATCTAGTTAACAAAGAAAAAGTAAGATCAAGACCAAAAAATTCAAGTAAGAAATACCGTGCCTTTTTAAAGCCCTGCAAATAATTAACCTTGGCAAGAAAATACCATAGGATATTTCAATTTCTGCATGACTTGAGTCTTAGAAATCAAAAATCAAGAATAACCCAATAACTCACTTTCTTTTTTTTTTTAAGTAAAATACTTTTTGTTCAGCTACAAGTAGTTGAAGTTAAGAGAGAATTTACTTGGTGACATTATTTGGCATGTGTTATGTGGGAGGCCAGGCCAGAGCAGATGCTCATTAAAGTCCTTTCTGGCTTTACAATCTATGAAATTACTAACCTAAGAACAGAGCCCTTGAGCTTGACCACATTGCTAGTGGGTGAAACGATTTCTCAAGGTGTGGACAGACCCCCCAAAAGCAGTGAGCACCCTGTTGTACAGGGTTCAGGTTAAGTGATTCCCATAAGGAATGCATGTTGTGTTTGGTAGTCAAAGCACCTTTTCTGGTCTTGAGATGTGAGGCACTTCTATAGGTTAAAAACCTATGTTTGAACACTCACATGTTATTTACGGCTACTGACATGTCAGCATTAATTCTGACCTGTGCTTTCTCAACTCTAGGAATAGTTTGCTAATTTCTATTGCCAGATTCCTGCTGGCCATCTAAGCTTTGTGAATGAAGGCTAAAAACTGTCTTGTGGGACATATTGTGGGAAAATGGGACACCCTTGGAAAGAGCTGGAAAGAGTCTTAATTTTCAGATCATTGGCAAAGATGGACCCTTCCTACTAAAACTTCACCATGAAACTTCAGAGAAATATACACCATTAGCTGCTCATTCATCTCTATTGAGTCCCCAGTTCCTGTTTTGAAGTCATGCCAATCTTCCTGAGAGACCAGTCCTCCTGTAAGAATCTCTGATTCTTTCAAATTTCCTGTATGTACTCCCATCTCCCTTGGTCCTGACTAGTCATCTCCAACCCCACCCTGGGCTGCATCCAAAGCAACCAGCATGGCAAGGAAGGTGATTCTGCCCCTCTACTATGTGCTGTGAGACCCAGCCTAGAGTCCTGCATCCAGCTCTGGGGCCTCCAGAACAGAAAGGACATGGACGTGTTGTAGTGAGTCCTGAGGAGGGCACTAAGATGGTTGGAGGGATAACGTACCTGTCCTATGATAAAAGGCTGAGAAAATTTGGTTTGTTCAACCTGGAAAACAAAAGGCTTTGAGGTGACCTAATTATGGCCTTCCAGTGCCTGAAGGGAGCCTACAAGAAAGATAGAGATTTTTTACGAGAGTATGTAGTGACGGGACCAAGGGGAATGGATTTAAACTAGAAGGAATAGACCAGATATTAGGAAAAAAATCCTATACTGTGAGGGTGGTGGAATAGATTGCCCAGAGAAGGTGTGGGTATCCAATATCTGGAGGTGCTCAGGGCCAGGCTGGATGGAGTGCTGAACACCCTGGTTTAGTGGAAGATGTCCCTGCCCATGGCAGGGCATTTGGAACTAGATGATCTTTAACATCCTTTCCAGCCCAAAAATTCTATGATTCTATGATCTAAGATTCCATGATTTCATAAGATGTTGCTCCCAACCCATCCCCACATCACTGCAGAACAGTGGGGGAAGGAGGAAGAGCATCTCTTCTACAGGACTATCAGGAAAAACAGAAGAGCTTGCTCCAAACATGGGTCCCAAACTTCCTTTGTGGTCAGGAAGTTGCCTTTAACTTACAAGTAGTTGGAACTCAGTTCTCAACACAGACTGCATTTGAAGGTACATCAATCTTGGTCCACTACTGGGGCTAGAATGTTAACAATATCTACTGCTATCCTGAGAGAGAAGTGCTTTATTGCTCTTGAAATTAATTCAAATTAAAAAAGGCTAGAAGCTTAAATGATCCAAAAGCAGAAGTAGTTTAGGTCTGGGGTTAAATGGATAGCTGGAGAATGACACAAAATAATTTTACTGGTCCAACACGTTTCTTCTCCATGTCTTTATTATTCCCATAGTTGTCTCCAACACCATGTGGTCACCTTCTAACTATATCTACTGTCTGAACAGGAACTCCTGGCAGTTCACAGAAGGAAGGAAGTGGGTTGTGATTTGGTCAACAAAGGCTCCACTTTATTAACAGCTACAGATGACCAAAAGAATAGCAGACACTGAAGCAGAGTCTTTCTCATGCAAATAACCAAGACATTTTCACTTGATTTACACATAGATTGCACTGGCAAGATAGGAGTAGAGCCTGAAGTCTACTGTGATTCTATGGCATGTACAAGAACTGGTAAGAAAGCAAAGGCAGCAAGGTACAGAGAAATAAAATGAAGGAGACACAGAATCGTGAACTCTTCTATTTCTGATCTCTGTAAATATGAGATTTTTAAAAAATATGACATTTTTTATTTTGAGATAACCATATTAAAAATGTGGAAACTCTCACTGAGAGAATCCTTTTGAAATGTGTGAAATCTGCTTTCTGACCATAATACTGTCCAACTGTATCAGGGCTGTTTCTTTCTGAACATATTCAGCTGACTCAGTAAAGTGTGGGGCTTTAAAAATCCTTCCTATGGGGAGATCTGCAGCTACACAGACTCTCTTTGGCTACAGGGAACTACTGGGGGAAAGTATCTGAGAAACCATGTGCACAATCCAAACGATTCAGTGCTGACCTTCTAGTGTAGTGTTTATTAGCTCTTAACTATTAGCATTTGCTCAGTGTGCTTCATTGGGTGATACTGACATAATCCAAGAGTGTGGTGTGGCATCTGGATGATGTTATCACACATACTCTTGCATGCGCAATCGCATTCATCCACAACTGTGTGTGCACACACACAGAAATATATGAGCACAGCTCAAGGCAGGCAGCTCTTGGCGGCTTTTCCTTTTGTAATGTTGTGGATGACAAGCTAGACAGGAGGAGTGGAATCAAAGCCTTTCTTTCCTCTCTTTTTGGAAAGGGCAACTTACTTGCAGCACCATCAACTAGTATTGAAAATCCACAGAAAGATACAGGCTTACACAAGAAATATAGAGGGAAGCAATTTTTGTGGAGCTGGAGGGTAGCAACTATACTGTATGTTTCTGGTCAGGCTTCAAAGGCATCAACCTCTGACTTTCCACACTGAGATGATAGAAGCCTTTTTATGCTCATATTTATTTGACAGTGATTACTCCTGGGCATGACCACATGTCTTCAGATACAGCCCTTTGTCCCTTAGGATAGGGCACCACAAATGGAGATGATAATCTACTACATTGCCTTTTTTATAGTTTAACTTGCCTTGGGAAACTAATGTCACATGGGAATGTTGCAGCCAGAGCCAGAAAGAACACCTACATTAAATGTAGCTATGATCTTCCTATGATACCTTTCTTGTCCCTCTTTTAATGAACTGTGCTGAACCTGGGTCACTGTTGGAGTCATTGGTACAGATTTCTGCCCACTTGAGGGTGCTGTTCAGGTTCATTTGTCCCAGAAAACTGACGAGGCATAAAAATACTGTTTTATCCCTAGTGTGAATTTATGACAGGATTTTCACCAAGAATTTGGTGCTTCAAACTGTAGAAATCAGTAGCGGTGGGAGCTGCTGAAGCTGAGAGAGTATACTAGAGCTAGAAGAGGAGGCTAGGACTGAATGAAGCAGCTGGTGACTGGAAACTAAGATGAGGAGGTGGAAATAAGAAGTTGAAAGTAGGGGAGGATGGGAACAGGACAAGGCCAGGCTGAAGTGTCATGGAAAACCTGGAAGGAGAAAAGGAAATAAGTGCTTGCAATAATTTGATCCAGTGCTTCCATACCAGGAAAATTGTCTTCCCTGCAGATCACAGGCACTGCTGCATGCAGAGTCCTGGGCCCTGCCAGCCTCCCAGCTGCTTCTGCATGTGGCTGGATAGACACCTCTGCACTGTCCTTGAGTTGGGAGTAAGTGACCGTGGCACCTCAGGGCAAGGCAGGGGAACCCTGAGCACTTAGGGACCCAAATTCCTTATGTGAGGTCCAGCCAGGATTCCTGGGTCATCTGCTGTTAGCAAATTGGTGCAGCTCTCCTGGGCCTGTTTGCCTCCTTGTCAGTCAGTCCATATATAAAAATGACCACTTTTTGGGCCGTTTTTGTGCTGCTCCCTTGAGAGGAGGAAGCAGGGAGGGCTATGGAGATGTGTGCCTTTCTGAGGAAAAGCCACCATCAACTCCAGTGTGTGTTGATATTACTCAACCATTTTCATTACCAAGAATATCCTGAAAAATCTATATGCTTTATTCAAGTGCTTTCAAAAGGAATACTTTTTATTTTTACATGTGGATTTATATCTTGTTTTAGTTGAATCAGAATTATTAATATGTCACATGAAAAACAAAAAACCGAATGAAACCACTTTGCTTGACCCCTGTGTTTAATTTACAGTAATTTCACGACTATAAGGCGCACCCTTTTGACTAAATTTTTTCCCCGAACCCAGAAGTGCGCCTTATAGTCTGGTGCACCTTATCTGATGGACAAAGTTGTGAAATTTACCAAACCGGAAGTGCGAACCGCAATGGGGGGGCGGTGCCGCGGGAACGCCGAGTCGCAAGGTGGGGGCGGGAGCAGGCGGCCACAGCCGGCAGGAGCCATGAGGGGAGGGAGGGAGCCAGCGCCAGCCCTGGCCCGGGCGGAACAAGAAGCTGGGTGGCACCACCACGGGCGCGGGGGGAAAGAGAAGCCGGGCGGTGCCGGCCCCGGCCCGGGCGAGGGGAAAACGAGAATCCAGGCGGTCCTGGCCCGGGCGTGGAGGGAATGAGAAGTGCGAGCCCGCAACAACCCCGAGCAGATCCCGCCCGGCGGCGGCATTGGAGCAGCGACGGAGAAGCCCCTGCGGCTGCCAAAAGGCAGTGCCGGCCAAGCCGCTGCGGTTGCCAAAAAGCGGCGACGGCAAAGCAGCGGCGGGAAAACCCTTGTGGTTGCCAAATCACGGCGGTGGGGAAGCCCCCGCGGCCGCCGCATCGCGGCACCGGTCGAGCCTCTTCGGCCACCGAAACGTGGCGGTGGCCGAACCCCCGCGGCTGCTGAATCGCGGTGCTGGCCGAGCCCCTGTGGCCGCCGAAAAGCGGCGCCGGCGGAGCCCCCGTGGCCACCGAAAAGCGGCGGCAGGGAAACCCCTTGTGGCCATCAAATCACGGCTCCGGTGGAGCCCCCGCGACCGCCAAATGGCGGTGCTGGCGGAGCCCCCGGGGCCGCCAAGAAGTGGTGATGGGTAAGCCCCTGCAGCTGCCGAAAATTGGCAGCGGCGAAGCAGCGCCGGTCGAACCCCTTGCGGCCGCTGAATCACGGTGCCAGGGGAGCCCCTGTGGCCGCCGAAAAGCGGCGACAAGTGGTGTGGTCCCGGGGAAGAGGAGAGAAGTGGTGCTGCCGCCAGCCACAGAGAAGCCAGGACGCAGCACGACCGCACAGTGCGAACTGGGTGCCGTGAGCCGTGCCAGCCGGCGCCAGGGGCGGGCGGGAGTGCCAAGGCACGCTGCACAGGGAGGGCGCCTGGGGCTGCATTTAAAGGCTACACCGATCTTTGAAAAATGTTTGCAAATTGAGCACCTGCCAGCAAATCGTTACTTCTTTGCACGCCGTGCGGCTCCTCGCTACAAAAAAAAGTGCGCCTTATAAAAGTGCGTCTGGTGTGCCTTATCTGATCTACAAAATTGCGAAATGTGCTGGGTCCTGGGGGGTGCGCCTTATAGTCCGGTGGGCCTTATGGTCGTGAAATTACTGTACATTTCTGAGAGCCATGAGTGAAAGATCCAGTCATCCTGATAGTCCATGTGAGAGTAGTTATTGCCTCCCATAAAGAATTGCCCAAGTTGCTTTTTTTAAAAAAGTTTGGTGTTTAAAAAACTGAGGAAATTTCCTCAAAAATTACATTTAAAATATCACTAGGGTTGTAAAAGCAAACACTTAAAATTGAGGAGGGAGCAAAATTAGGATGCCCATGAAATTTAAGTTCGGTCTTCTTGCACATGCACGCTATAAAAATGAGTTATGAACATAACCAATTATCTCCAGGATCCCCATCTCAAACAATATGCAAATGGATGGTGCCTTAGCCATGAAAAGGGGTTGAACTATGAAAAAAGCTGTCTTCTACCACACTTTGCACAACTACTGAAAAAGACAGAACCTTCAAAGTAAGTATGACTCTCAGTGAAAAAAGAGGGCAGATGAGAGAGGCTTAGGTAAGGCTTAGACAACTGAGCCATTCTGAGTGAGATGTAGCCCAGCCTTGCTTTTGCCTCAGAGCTCCAGAGCAGTGCTTGTCAAACCACTCCACCTGGGCTTTTTGGGTGGTGGTCAGTAGGTGTGCACTGCTCGCTTCTCTGTGTGCCAAGGATGAGAGGTCAAGCCCACAGCGTGGAGCTGAGGGCTGAGTCAGTGGGGGCTCTCTGAAGATGAAGGTGTGCCATGAAAGCAGTCACTTATTTATTTTGTCATTTATTTAACATTAGACTTTCCAAAGTGTCCCTTGCATGTTCAGGAAACATGTTGCACACAAAGGCTGCTTATTGTCTGATAGCTTTACCTTCGGGCAGAGGAGCGATCGGTAACACAGCCAGCACACTGAACAGTGAGGAGGATTAAAACAGAACACTGAAAAACCTTGTCAGTAACTGAACACCATGCTCCAAGTGAGGGGCTCTGTGGAAAGAAGATGATGTGATCTCACAATAAAAGACTGCAGCACCTTAATAGAGGAATTTCTTAACTTTTGGTGCCAGACTCTGCAATTTTAATATTTTTATAATGAATTTAACTTATGGTGGTAAATCAGTGTAGCTTCTTTCTAAAGCACATTAAAAATGTCCACATGTTCAGCTGAATCAATGACAAATCATACACCTTTATGTATGTAGAGAATCTTTGATTAAATTCCTTATGGCCATCAGTTTTGTTGAGCTGCAAAATAGTCACACAAGGGTTTTTAATAGTTTGGATTTGTTATTGTTTTAAACCAGTTTATTCTAAGCTGGTGCAAACATCTTGCAAGCATGTCTCTGGGGAGATTTTTTGGGAGATTTCCAAAGGGACAGATAGCAGTTCAAGCATTTAACTCTGTGTGAACCAGCAACACACAAGGTTCATAGACAAGCTGACCTTTTCTCACTTCTGCTCACAGCAGATCCATCTGCAATTGCTCAACTGTTCCCAAACTATGTTAGATCTACTTGTTTCATCACATTATCTTCAGAAGGAAAGCATTTGGGGAGGGATTTATTAACACAAAATTGCCTTTACAGTAGAAAAGTTTCACCTTAGACACATTTCTTAAATATGAAGGAATCCCTGCCATCGTGAACCTATTTTAGCTGTCTCTTATCTCTGCTGCTCTGTATATCTTCCTTTTCATCTCTTTCATTTCCCTAATGTTCTCTTTGTTTTTAATTGGTGACACCAGCTCAGCCATCTGGAAAGAGAAACAGGAGGGAGAGTTTACAGAGAAAAAATTTTGGGTAGTTCTTCCCATGCAGTCCTCAGTGTACTACTCAACTTGCAGATGGGAATCTGAGACACAGAGGAGGCCACCACAGACCCGAGTAGTGGCACATCACCACCTGGCTTCCAGATGCCCATTCCCAGCTACATAGCAGGCACTAATGGCTGCCTCAGTTCATGTCTTTGGAAATTAATTTTCTATTATTTCCAGAATTATTTTTTCCCAGTCTGGACTTGTGCACAGTGCATGCCCAAATGTGCACGGGTGCACACACACACACACACACACGTACACACACATTCCTCTGAAAATTTAATGATGCACAAAGAATTTCCTTACTATATGTTGTCATTCCCTAGTGCTCGCATTACCAGATCTTGCCTCTGACATGGGGTTTTCCATATCATAGCTTCAATCCTTATGCTCCTTATTGACTAGGACACTACTAGTCCTGTGTTTTCCCACTTCCCCTCAGGTGAATATTCATTAAACACCCATGTAGCCTCTTCTGCTCTTCTCTTATCACTGCTCAAGACTGAAACTGCCCAGCCAGTGCACTGCAGGTGCCCTGACAGCTGCCAGTCACACTGAGGTGCTGGCAGTTGGTGGCATTCTGAGGTTTTGAGGGGAAGGCTGCTCCATACTAATTTCCATTTAACCCTGGGCATAAGTGGAAGTGAACCCGCATTCCTCAATTCTCAGTGAACCCAATTCACAGCATGAGCATGGGGGATGCACAGGGCAGAGCACTTCAGCTGAGAAAAATGATCTGTATCCACACTTCTTATATGTATAAAAGCTTCCAAATCCAGGTATGAGTGAAGGACTGGCATTACAGTGGGATGACTTTTCGTGGATTGAGCTGGAGGGTTTGGTCTGGCGGTATACAGTCTCATGTGTCATCTTTTCAGTTACTTTTATGGTGAAGTGAATTACAAGAAGGGAGGCTATATCTGTGGAAACATTCACAGACAATACTCTCCAAGGAGAAAAAACAATTTGCAATTGCTAAATTATGTGCTTTTCAAAGGCAACAATATTCTCTGTAGCTAGGAAAAAGACTCAGCTGTGCTGTGGACAGTGTACTCAGAACCAGATGTAAAAATGGAATTTGCTAATGACAGGAAAATGGCTCTCCTGAGTCCAAAGTCCCCTTTTTGTATTACACCATGGGGGATGATTTAGCTTCAATGCATGACAGGTCCCACAAAGAGGATGATGCTATTAACTTCTGAACCAAAGTTAATACAATCGTATAAATAAAATGCACAGTTTCCTGTCTTCACAGTGCATAAAGCTGAAAATTTAAAAAGTCTATTTTCTATTTTACATTTAAAAGACCCTGAAAGCTACATGCTTTATTCTTCCATCTTCTTTCTTTATACTAATCTCTACACACAAAGTCACACAGAGTTAGAGTTTACAAACATAGACCTATGTTTTTTATAGCTAAGTGTAAGGAGCCCTCGCATAGAGTTAGTGTAATTGGGGATTAATTCAGGCAAGTTAAATAAATACAAGTTATTTTCAGCCTTTCAATTGTTTCCTGAGTTGATTATACTCATGTAAATTTTGAGTGTAGAGGTGGTCCATGTACCAGCAGTTCACTTGCTCTTCTATGCCAGAAGAGCAGAGCAGCCTCTCAATCTTAAGCTGATTTGTCTATAGATAAAGAGAGATCTTCCAAAGTCCTTATTCCTATTACAGAGTAATTAAAATAATTAAAATCAATCAATCACTTCAGAGAAAATCTGATGCATTAATGCCTCTGGGGATGCAGGTTCAAAACTTTTACTTCTCACAATGATTGCAAAAATTCACAGTTAATTTTCTCTCTCACTTAGTTTGTTTCTTTAAAAAAGTATATGCAAATTGCATATATCCTGGTTGTATAGTTTACTTTAAATATGTGAGTTTTCTCTTTAAATCTTTACTGGCATATCCTGAAAAAAGGCATGAACTAATTTACTAGTGTGATTCTTCAAGTTGTGCAACCTATTCACCTTTCAGCTGGGCATTTAAGTTTGTTATCTGATGGCAAAGAAGTTTTTATTTTCTGATAGAAAGACACTGGCACTTTGCCTTTCCTCATGGTCTGGGGAACAACACACCTAAGAACTAATTCTTAGATGTATGGTATTGTATAGCTCAAGTACTGACCTGGGGCCTTAACATGCTACACTTCGATGTTTCCCTTTCAAAACATCCTCCTGCAGTCAGATGGAAACATTTGGACAATTTGAAGGGAAGCCCTCTTCAAAACAATCAGATAATACAGAAAACTGAATTTGCGGTCATCTGCAAATTGGCCAAATTGAAATCTGTTAACTTTTTGAAAGGTACATGGAGAATTATGAAGACCAAATGGCACTGAAAAGCTTTCCTTCAAGCATAGACTCAGGAGGGACTCAGGGACCGATTTTCACTGTTCAGATGCCTAAACAAATTAGGAAAGAAGAACATCTAGACAAGTTGTTTCAGTCTCTTTGAGGCTATTAATATTCACCTTTTGAAGCATTTCCTTTCAATTTGCTGCAGCACAGAGATGCTGCTTTGCATTGTAAGTGACCTCATGAGTGCACAGTACCCCTCTGGTTGGTGTAGAGTGGTTCTGTGAAGAATTTAGAGTCTGACTTTCTAGTGTACTTTTTCCTACGATTAACAACAACTATGAAAAAACTTTCAACTTCTTTCCGTGGAAGTTTTTGGGTTTTGTTTTTTTCTAATAATGGAGTTTTGATTTACAGTCGAACGAGCAGAGAATCTGTACAGTGTGCCTAATTAAAGCCAAAATGAAAGATCTTGCACAAAGCTTACTCTACTTTCCTCTGGCAGATGTGCCATTCTGAATGCATCAGGTGCAACCCTCAGTGTTACTAGTAGCAAATACACTTGGAATAGCAGAGGGGAGAATTTTCCTTCCTGGATCACGAAATAGTCATGAGTCCATGAGAATACTGCTGAGAATGTGTAATAAGCCATTTTGGTGTCATTGACAGGTTTCTGCTTATCACCATCTCAAATATCTATCATAAAGTGTACCAATCCAGGAGTACAACCTTTTTAATCCACCCTACAGAGTGAGAACGTCACCATGTGCTGCTTTACCAGTCTTTAGGGAGAGGTATTTATCTCAGCAAATCTTCATTATCTCTGTCCATTCTGAGGAACGGGACAATGAGACTAAAACAGTCACCAGTGGACTTGTGCACAAAGCAAATTTCAGAGAAACTGCAACTTTCTTTGGTCCTGGCTTTTTTTTTTTTTAATCTTTCTTTTACCCACATTGCATCTTCCATGCAATTTCCACTGTCAAGTATTTAAATCTAAAATGCAAGCCACAGGTGCAGAGGCTTACTGCCTATTTTTTTAGCTCTACTTTTTTTTTTTTTTCAGTTCTACCTGTAGAAATCACTACCAATCCACTGTAAGTGAAAAAAGCCAAATTTGTTTTTTCCTCACCTAGACTGACTGTGTTGGTCAGTTACTGAGACCAGCCAGACTGTTTTAAGGTAAGCTACTGGCTACTTTTAATTAGGAGCTGTTTTAAGAATCTAGCTTGGCATATTTTCTGTTATATTAACACTTCAACATGCTCCATATGCTTACAAGATGGGTGTGAGAGAAGAAGAGAAACACAGCGAGTCCAGAGTGGGAAGAATGTAAGTTTAAACAGCCTCACCCCTTCCTAAATGTCTTTCTGGAGGCACTTCATGACTTTCTGGATACTTTCAGTTCTTGCTTTCCTTTACAAAAGCTCATCATACCAAATTTAATTTTTTGCAATAAAAAATTGAACTGAGAATTGTTGCCAGCCCCCTTACTGCTGCTGAAAGTGCACTGGTATTCAAGATTAAAAGAAAGAAAGGGGCTGTAAGAAGCCCTAAGAAAGGAAACATTATTTAAATGTGAGGATGCTAGAAGTTCCAAAGAAAGGCGTTCTCCGCTATCTCCTGTTTTAATAGTTCATTTTGATCCTTTTTCTTGCAGCTAATTATTTGAAGACAAATGTTTTATTACTTAAAACCTTGGACTTTTTCTTTCGCAAAGGATCTAAAGAGCCAAATTTAGGGATATATTCCAGAAGTCATTGCAATAGTTCGCACAATTTCTTGTCATGTGATCTTTAATTACATGCCCCAGAAAGCATATGCTTCCGTGGCTCATTGCTAATCTCTTCCTTGGCCTGAGACAGGCCAGCCTGCAGTTTCTTATAATGCTTTAATCCACCTAGTCCATGAAGCTGGAGGCACAATGGGTGCCATGCTCAGGTAGGTTCAGCTTTGGTAACTTGGAGCCAGATTACAGCCAATGTATTTTGCCATGTAATTTAGGTTGTTCCCAGTGGTGTCCCAGGAACCAGAGAAGGGGATGTGGTGCCCTTCCAGGCTCCATCTATTGAAATAAATTCTAAGCATGCACCTAAACAAGAGCAGCTCACAGCAGATTTTATAGAGATTTAGGGTATGACGTGTGCTCTCTGGGATCCCATCAGCTCAGTTTTCACTGGATAAGCACAGGGGCTCTTGACCTTGGCTCCTTTTTGACTAGGAGTAGAAACATAAGATGCAGTACCTCCCAAAATCCACCAATTAATGACTCAGTAAGCAGTGCAGTTCTGCTACTCTCCATCTTCATTTTGCGTGAATAATTATATTACTGACAATTGTGATGTTTTAATACCCATATTTAGTGTAAAGTATTCTTTTGCTGGACTGAAGGAGGTAATTTACCTTTCCAACCTGGCTGCTGACTCCTATAGGAATCTCCCACTCAGATAGGGTCAAGTCCTGCTTCTGTGTTTTCTTGACTATTATGCAAATGAAAGAGTCTTGCTTTCCTTTCACAAACTGAGGTAGTGTGGAGCAGAACAAAACATATGCAGTACACTCAAATCTGTTTCTTGCAAAACATTAAAGCATCCTTACCTCATCTTGCTTTCATCCTTACTGGCTGACCCTTTCTATGCTGTATGCAGCAAAAGTAGTGCAGGTTTCAATCATAGGTTGCAGCCTGTCATCCCATGTCTTGGTAAATAGTCAGACTTCTTGTCTCCAGTTCTGTTGTCCTTCTACAAGTGCAGGTTAGAAGGTGTTAATTCAGAATTCCTTCAAGCTTTGTTCAACCACGGAGACCGTAAAACAAGTGTGAAATATTTTTTATATATCCTGAATGCAACAAACCTTCCTCAGAGATGAATTTCACTAGGCTCACTTGCAGTTTAAAACGAAGATCAGCTCTTTATCTGGGCTTGGGTCCAGTTCGGAGGCATCCTCTTTTTGAAGATGCAATGAATACAAAGGGTCTGGCATGCACCTGAAACCTGGTACTTTCTGTCAAGACGGAGTTTCAGGAAATAACTCTGGAGACCACCTCTTGTCCTCAGTAATTCCCTATGCTTATTACAGGGTTTCATGTTTGGGTGAAGGCTACGAAGGGTTATGGACAACTTGAAACACTGAAGTTAGAAGTGCCTCAGGCACCAATTTTCCCCTCCAACTAATCCATCATTCCTGCTGTGATTTCAGGAAAGTGATACAGTGACCTGTCTCCTTAGAAGAAAGAATGGCTCACTGCTGTCTTTTCTATTCCATTGAATTATAACACTTTCCTTTTTCATCTGGCCTTTCATCACAGACCTAAGTGTTTTTCTTTCTGTGTCTGCAACTGTGCCAGTTTCTCATTCATTATCTACACAGGTATGGACACACCAATCCCATATGCAAGTCTTCCTCTCTGCTCCCACAGGACTTCCTGGGGAGTGAAGTTTTTCTAATTTGGGACAGATTCTCAATTCCTTACCAGAACCTTATCAACAAATGCATCTGATCTCACCACAGACAGGAATTTCATGCAAAAAAATGCTGCCTTCCCCCTAATTTCCAGCCACCCACAGCAGCAGACATCATGCTATCTTCCAGCAGTGTACTCAAGAGTCAGAGACAGCTCAATGAAGCATGAGAAGTCAGTTCTTCTGGTCCTTCACCTTGCATGTGATCAAAAAAACCCCCATCAAAATCTAGGTATGGGTGCAATTTCAGTAGCTTTAATGTGTGGTTTATACTGTGCAGGGGTAAGTTTCTACCCTGATTGAGAGGTACCAAATATGTCACATTCTGAGACCACGTTTAAGGATATTAAAAGAAGTGTATGCTAAGGTTTTATGGGTCATTTGTTAAAGATTTGATTTAAATATGTCCTGCTTCTTGGTCAAGCAATTATTGAATCTTTGCTCATGCATGTTCATATTGTGTAGTCTCAAGAGGAAAGCAAAGGCATAGGCAGTGCAGCATATTTACATTCAGAATGTACAAAACAGATTTACTTGTGAGGTAACAGGATTACAGTCAACTTGCAGGTATGTCAGATGGCTTTTCTGAGTTCTCGAATTTGTTGATAAGGTGTTCTGCAGTCAACTCTGTCTCTCATTAAATCTATAGTTTTGCTGTTGATCCTTTGAGGATCCTTTAAATTCAGAGGAGTGCCTGTCCCAGCTCCTGTGTGAAAATGCTCAGTGAGGATTCCTCATCAGGGTGAGACTTACTGAAGTCACAGGAGTCACAATGAAGACAGAGCCACAATAATGAAAATCCACATGGCAGAAAGCATCACCAAGAATTTATTTCTTAGTCTGTGCCCCTCTGCACTGTTTCCCTCTCAGAGGATGCTGCCTCCAGCCTGTTGTGGAAAGTACCCATAGAAATGGATCAGGATGATAAAATATGGAGGTATGGTAATACGGATGTATATTTGATACTTCAGTAGTTGTTCTGAGGCACGCATCTATTCCCCAACTTATTTAATCAACCCAGCCAATAAATAGGCCTAATGAGGTCACCATTCCTAAGTTCTATTTATTTGAGGAATTGGCATGAGTAAGAGTGTGGCTTTAGTTTGGAAGTGTCTTTCTGTTCTTCTCAGTTTCAGTTGCTTAACCGTTGAAACCTGGCAGGGATTTCACTTCACCTAACCTGTATAATGCAGCTACCTCCATATGGGTAGGTTGACTCTGGTGCTGTTCATTACTTATTTTGGATAATTTTTTGCTTCCTTTGATTACAAAGGGAGTCCATACTATCACAGTTGAAGAAATCTGTATTCTTCACTTCTCAGCTTAGTGGGTGACAGACTCCATGCCTCAAGTCCCAATTTTCACTGCCCAGATGTGGGAACCCAGGACACTCCCCTGGCTTCCCTGGAACCTGAGCAGGGGGCTCAGATGCCTTGGCAAGGTGCCCAAAACCCCTGTGAGTTTGATTTAAGTCCCTGGGGAAAATTACCATCCTTATATGAAGAATTACAAAGTCGCAAAGAATAAGTAGAGCATAAATTCGAGTGTTAAAAGATAGAAAAATGAAGTTTTAAAATTGTTTACATTAGGGGTCTGAACACAAGATGGAGGAATTAGGGCATGGTATGTCTTTCTTTCTTCTTCTTCATGTCATCCATCTTTTGGGTTAGGATGTCAATTCTGGATTGGTTTAAGGGAAAACTGGACAATGCAATGTAGGCATCATGTATCGGAGAGTAATTATAAACAGTGTATGCTTAATTTATAGTATAAAAGATAAGTCCTGCCCCAAGGGCAACAGAGAGTGCCTCGACTGACCTGCAGGATGAACTGCTGCAAGTCAGAGAGAAAATTCCTTAGATAAGAAAGAATAAACAACCTTGGAAACCTCAGAAAACAGCTTCTGACTCTTCCTTCAGTGATCAGGTTGGAAAATAAGAACTCTCAAACTACCACTACTGTGCGGTGAGTGATCTCAGACCATAAAAAGAGATCACTGCCGATCACACCCAGGGCAAAAAATTTTTGCAGGAACAGAAACAGGCCGTGGTCTTTTGAGTCACCATCTTCACATATTGGATAAACTCTCCCTCTAATACTGGCATTCAATTCTTTTGCTTGAGCACATTTTCTTCTCCTGGGTAGTTTCTGCCTTTGCAACAGTTTATATATAACACTGCAAAAACCTCTTCTGTTTCCTTCTCACTATCTCATTCCCAGATTCTTATATCATGCATTGAATCTCTGTTTTTAAAGATCATTTAATGTGCTACCATTTATTTGCATTCCTTAAGTTCTGTTGCAGAGTAGGTTTGTGTGTTTTGCACCATGTTGGCTACTTTTCTTACTCTTCTCTTCAGTAAAAACTCCTGAAAATTTTGTTTGTCCAACAGCTTTGCTGATAGCTCTGGGATTTTATAAATTTTATAAATTGAATTCCCATACTCTCATAAGGACTCACATATCATGTCTAGAAATGCATGTCTGTAGCATATTCTTTAATGCCTTCCTGCACCTGTTAGATTCTCATGAGAAAAATTAATTTTTCATAAGATACATTCTTCTGGTGGATACAATAGGTTTCAGTTTGTGCAATGATCCTATCAATTTCTGTGCAGCTGTGAGCAAGATCTAGATGTCACTGAAGATATACAGGACATTGTGCAACAATGACAGTAAAAATAATAATCATTTTTCAATTAAAAATATTTGCAAGCAAAAATTTCTTGGCACTGTTCAGCACCTCTGTTGTTCTTCCAAATATACAAAGGAAAAAAAATCCCATTGAAATGGGGTACAAGTATCCCACAAAACAAAAAGCTCAATTTGGGATTCAATTTCATGATGTCTGGCCTCATTAACTGTGCTCTGTACGTTGTCCTCATCAGACACTGGGCAGGTACATTTAATGGGAAAACAAAAGTCCCTTGTGTCTGCACTTTAAATTATTTCCATTTTTAGATGACTTTAAGGAACACAAATGAGACCCTACTGTTAAAATGTGTAATCCAGATCTCTGCCCAAGACCACTGGCATTTCTGTGCTCTGGCAGGTAAAGGTGCAGCCACCAAGATGATGGAAGCTGCAGAGATTCTCCTCCAAGAATCCTGACTGCCTGAGAGGATGCAAAGGGAGAGGAGCATGGGGCAGGGTGTTCATTTATTGTTTCCCAGTATACCTTCTGCATCACTGCTTGTTCCCAAATTCTGTTGCATGTGGCGGGTCTGGATTTGGAGCCTCACAGAATGGAGAGTTCTGTTCATCCACAGTGCAGAAATACCTGCCAAGGTTTCTCTCAAAGCTCTGCAAACCAGACTTGCTAATGGCTGATAGAAACCCCTCTCTCCCTCTCCCATGAGGACATTTCACAGAAGGTCCGTCCAGCCAGCCAGTGCAGCAGCAGCACAGGCACATTTTGCCATCAGTTGTGCTTTGCCAGCTGAACTGCTCAGACTGTTTCTGGGAACAGGTACCTTTTTGCCAGCCGTATCTGCTACTTCCATCCTCAGCTTGACTCGGCAGGATGATGAGCAGGGAGCAAGAGACTTGCTGAGATCTCTTTATCTTCTGTTGAGGATCAGAAGTGTGTGCACTCCTGACACCCTCCAGGTGTGGACCACATGGTCCCAGCCCATGTATTTCATCTTTGGTGGCCTCAGTCTCATCTTCCTGAAGAAATACAGCTATTCTCAAAAGAGAGAGGACTCTTGTGGAACTGGTCCCATATCAATCAGCCAGTAGATGGAGATTTTCAGAATAGCTAACCACACCATTCTACCCCATTCAGGGGTGTGAATCCTCTTCACTCCTTTCTGTTACCTTATGTTCACTGTTCCATCTCCTTAAAGCAAGGACAATTTAAAATTATGTCAGAGGGCCATGAAATAAATTTCCTCATGCAGCAGATTTCACAATTTTTAGCAATGACATCAGAGGCCGTCTGGAAAGGCCAGCAGCAGCCACATATCATCTCAGAACACACACATACCCAACACCTCCTTCCTATGTGGAAAAACGCAATCAAGTCCTCCTGGCTCAATGGAGTTGTAAATGTCCTTTAAATCTGTCACTTTAATGTCCTCCTTGGAAGATGCAGAATGAGGAGGTAGTTTTTTTCCCTTATGGCTCTTTATATTATAAACCCGAGGAATTCAAAGTAGTCCACGGATTTGTTACAGGAGTTCTTTGAAAATACTGTATTCTGGCAGGAGCAGTAATAAAGTTTTGAGCTGTGTTTCCTTCTGACATTCAGGAGAGTCAGAAGTCAACCTGGCAGTTAACAGCTGAGACAAGATAAATTTTTTGTGGCAGTAGACTAGCAAAGTCAGGCATGCTCTGTAGGAGAGTCTTTATTCTCTGAAAGTGCATGTAGGAAAGGTGTAAAAGGTCAGATTTTCCATCCCAGGGCAAAACTTCGTGCTGGGAGGACCGGACTACAGGGCCTGCTGCCTGTGGAATATTGTCAAATCTGTAAAAAAATTACTGCACAATTGTAGAGTGGTTAGCTATTCTCACAACCACATAATACCTCTCCAAAGTTGTGTCAGCAAAACCAGGGGTAATCAAACAGAATATTGCTGTACACTAGGGCACCAGTATTTTAAGCACCTTTCTTGACCATTGGAACTACAATGGTTTATTATACTGAGTTAAACAGAAAACTGCATGGAACTGCATGGAACGAGGGGAACAGTACAGCAGGACAAATAGCTAGCATAACACATGGAACAACCTGCAAGCGAAACATGGAACTCATCAAATAAGAAAGGTACTGTAATGGGAAAACCAGGTATTTTGATGTTGGCAACTTCAGACAAGCATTCTTTCCAGTTCAATTATTGCCTCCATACATATTTAAGTTACACTACATTCATTTTTGTATTTTTTGTATTTTTTGCACTTTAATACTTTTTCCCCCCCTGGATATTTATTTTTTCAGTCTAGTTTTTTCTTTCTTTTTTTCCTTTAATTTCTTTTTCCTCTACAATTCGTTTTAACATAGTGGCATGCTTGACTGGTGTACCTGGCAGGCATGAAATATTCCAGGTCTGTATTTATGAAAGCAATAGATGAACTGGTTTCCCTGCTCAATAGTTTCCTTGCATTTTTTTTTTTAATTCTTGAGAATGCAGTAAAAGACATAACTAGCTTTTGTGCTTTGATTTGAATACAGTAATTTCACGAATACAAGCCGCACGGACTATAAGCCGCATCTCTGGGTGTTGGCAAACATTTCGTTTTTTGTCCATAAATAAACTGCACCCGAGTATAAGCCTCTCTGTCGTTCGCAGCAAGGACCCGCGTGCAACAAAGTTGCCAAATACTAACAGAACCGCGGCATGACAGGGGGTTTACTGGCTCAACTAAGGCTGTGCAAGCTCGGCCCGCTTGGGGCCGGCCACCGCTGCCACTGGGCTCAGTCACCCCGGCCCAGCGCTGCCCTGTGGTGGCAGGCAGGTACGGAGTCCCCGCCGCTCCCACTGCAGCGGCGGCGGGTGGGGACGGGGTTTCCCCGTGGCCGTGGCGGCAGCAGTGGGTGGAGACGAAGTTTCCCCGTGCCCGTGGCGGCGGGCCGGGACGGAGCTTCCCCACACCCGTGGCAGTGGCAGCAGGTGGGGACGGAGTTTCCCCGCTCCTGCCGCGGCGGCGGCGGGCCGGGACGGAGCCTGCCTGCTCCTGCCGCGGCAGGTGGGGACGGAGCTTCCCTGCTCCTGCCGTGGCGGGCGGGGGCAGGAGGCCCCCGCTTACCCCACGGGTCGCGGGGATGGCAACACGGAGCCCCTGCCTTCCCCCCAGGCTGCGGGGATGGCAGCACGGGGCCCCCCCATCTCTCCCCCGGGCTGCGGCAGAGGAAGGAAGGAGAGAGCTCTCCCACTTCTCTCCCCGCCCCCCGTGCTGCCTGCAGGGTGCCTGGCTCCACCCGCAGTGCAACAGAGTAACAATTTGTAACAATCGCGAAATGTCGGCTTTTACTGGCAAGTTGCTCGACTCGGCACCTCGATTTCCACTTCTGGGGGTGGAAATGTCAGAATTATTCACATATTAGCCGCTCCTGAGTATTAGCCGCATTTCCGGTTTGGGAGCACAATTTTAGTCAAAATGATGCGGCTTGTATTCGTGAAACTACTGTAGATTTGTCTTTTGTAAAATTTTTGCCTAGTAATTTCTCACTCCTTCTTTTCTTGGTTTGATCTGCAGTCAGCTCCATTGTCTTCCAAGTCTAGAGTAACTGTAATATGACTTCTCTTGTTCTTGTTTCTTGCTGGGATTATACACCCTGAATTTGAGTTTCATCCTTGTACTTCCAATCACAGCAAAAGACTTGGACCTAAAAGACCCTGAACACAATGTTCCCACTTGAAAAATATGTCATAGAAAGTTCTCAGATCTCATCCCAAACATACATGTGGTGTTTTCTGTACATGAGTAACTCTTTGGTTTGCTTCTGATTACTGTACTAATTTTTCTTAAAACAGTTTAGCATCTCAGCTACTGCAACCTCCTTTCTGCATCCATTAGAAGTCTATTACTGTCTTTTTCCTCAGTTACTGCAATTTCCCCTTCCCTCTCTCTCTCTTTTTTTTTTCTTTTTTGTGTGGTCAATTGCTGTTTTGCTTTTGTGTGGGCAGGAAAAGTCTATGTGCTGACAATGTTGATTAATCAATATGGCCACATGTTGGGATATTTTTAGAGGGGAAAAACCCCCAAGTTTTGAAAGCGTTTATGCATGGAAAATGAACAAATGAAAGCATTGTAACCCTAATTAATATTTAGGGGACCATTCTTAAAAGCAAATAATTATTCAGAGTAAAGGACTGATGAAATTAAAATAATTTTGAAATTTTCCTCAGCCCTTATAAAAATTTGGTTCTGACTGTTTTAAAATGGTTCTGGTAAAGCAGACTGGAAAGTAAAGGAATGTATACAGACCATGTAATTATCTGTGAAAAGGGAGAACAGTGAGACTGGTATTTCCACAGATTGATTTCTTAAGAAACCTTCCTTAGAAGAAACTGGAAATTAGTTTTCAGGACTCAGTCAACTTAAAAATTATAAGCAAACACAATAAAGATCCCAAAATACAAAACCTATTTAGGCAAGTAGCCCTTTCTGCTAGACAGAAAGGACAAGTGAGTCTTCTAAGCTCTTTTAAAACAGTGAGACTTTTAAACTCTTTTAAAATGCAACGTTTGCCTCCAATTCAGTGAGACTTTTTAATGTTTACTGGGTAATTATATTTTGGTTTGGCTATTGCAGGTCCACCCAAACTGTGGACCACTTTGACCTGCATGTGCTGCTGTGACTTCTGTCATTGTTAAATTGGACTGCTACATCAAGGGGAATGATTTGGAAGTGGACAGACAATTATAATTCCTCCAGATAGACTTTTTCCATAAGGATGTTGTATGATCCTTTTCTTGTAATACCTCTCATTCTGTTAACCCAAAAGCACAGTTAAGGGCTGTGTGTCAGCATCAAGGACAGAACATCTGGAGGACAGCAGCATACTTTCAGTCTTTCTTGCATACAATATCCAAGAAGAGATTAGGAGACTCCCAGCAGAGCAGATGTACTGATACTCTTTTACTACCTTTTCTAGGTGCTAGTGAGAGTATAAGCCCCAGGAGGAGAATAAATGAGCAAGAGAAGGCATGAACTATAATGTGCAAGAACAAGTTCTATGCATGTTTTTATCATGGAAAAAATGGGAAAATTCTTATTGTGAAGGTCCTTCTATGGGAAATGAATGTAATGAAAGGAAGTGGGATCTGCAGGGCAGAAGTTTTAGAGCAATCTGAAAAACTCCAGTGATTTACATCACTGCAAGCTGATGGCTTTGTCAAAGGGTTTAGGGGGAAGGAAAATACCAATTTTCACAGGTATTTCTAAGAATACAGAAGTTGTGCAGAAGTATAGCAACTGCTCATGGTGCCTAGAAATCCACTTCTATGTTAATTTGTTCAGCTTTTGAAAGGGGACAAGAAAGAACTGGAGAATTAGAAATTACTCACCTATCTCTGTACTAAAGAGAGATAAAGGCTTTCCCTTTAGAAACAGATAGGCTAGTCTGTATCATAACACTGAGCATCCCTCCTTTATTTATTTTACTTAGGGAAAGATGAGTTCCAGTAAGCAGGACGTTTCTTTTGCAGCATTCCCATGATATTTGAGCATGTCAGCATTACCTTTTCAGCACCTTGTTTCTTACTGCAGTACCTCAGTGAAAATGATGCTTAAGTATGCCAGGATAAATCACAACTTTCTGCATCATAGGTAGGAATAAACCATAATCAGATTTAAACAGCAAAAAACTCGGTAACACATATCTTCACAACATCACATACGTTCAAAACACAGGTTTCAGAAGACAATTCCCTGCTGCCTTTTCATCTATTCTACTTCCACAGATGCTTATAAAGGGTCTACAGACTGCCCATGTTTCTTTAATGGTGCTGCAGACACCAATTCATATTCAGAGGCATAGAGAGCTATCAGACCTTGTGCAGTGTCAAATAAGTGAGCAAAGATGCAGCCTCCATGCTAGCATTTCCTGATTTGCTGTTTAATGCTTAATCAATGATGTTTAGTCGCATAATCCGAATTGTGACTTCAGAGAGTACAGTGGGGTTTTAAGATCTTGACCCTGTTATCAATGATCCATTGAGAATGCAATTTTTTATGCTAATTTTTTTTGTTATTCCAAGTACTAAAGTAATTCATGGAAGAATATAAAGGAAATAAATGTAACTATGTACCACAACCTTTTAAAATAAAAATTCTTTAAATAAAAGGTAAATATATATCTATAAATCACTTATTAATACCAATGTCCTTTAAAGCAAGTGTAGTGAATAATGCAGGGAATTCAAAGGCGAGAGGGTGTCTGGGCACTGTGTGCCAGAATGATGTCACAGGGTATATTACATGCCAGGAGTACAACCAACTGAAATTCATCAAATATTTCTTGTTGAAGAGCGGAATTTGCAAAAAAATATTTTGGTACCGCTCACAGGATGTTATTTCACATATAGACACACACATGTTCATACCAAAACTCTTTCTTTGTGTTGAGAATAACTACTAAGGAAGAGATAAAAGTGGTCTTTACACTCTGCAACTACTGGCTTCTGTCATTGTTCTGCTGTTATTTTTGTCATCATTTTTGGCATCCCAGATCAATTTGTGTCCCTAAGCCTGATTAAGCACTAACACTTCCCTGCAAGACTTGTATTTCTCATCAATACCCTTCTGCAAACCTTTCTTCCTGTTTGCACTATGACAAGTGATACCCAATAGGGAGAGAAGAGAAATACCAGGTACAGTCACCTGCCCTTCCAGTCATGTACCAGTCACCAGGTTGATGCAGCTGCCTCACACCTTTCTCTTCTGAGCTCAGAGGAAGTGCCTGCAAGAGCTGTTTCTTGGTCCTGGAGAGCTGTGACTTTACAGGCTTTTTTAGCTCCAATACAGAATGGAAACACAGAAAGGGCCTTAAACTCAACATCTGTGGTAACATTAGGATGCTCCAGTGAATAAACGAAAGAATTTCTGCAAAAAAGAAGGCAAGTGGTTTTATTCCAGCTTTGGGGGTATCTCTGAACACCCTGAACAGTAGAGTTGACCTCTATTTCCTAATGTCTGTGCACAAAAAATTGATTGAAGAAAAAAAGATGTTCTTTAAAAAATCAACTCCTTTGCAACTTAATAGGACTCTGATCACCCATGTAAAATGAGTCACGTTTTATTGCAATCTTGTCTAACCCTGACCTCCTTCACTCAGACACACCTCATGGAAAGAGAAGTGGAAGCGCAATTTCAAGGGCAAGGAGTAGGTAATAATATTAAATGGCCACGGTGGGAATGCAGCAATGGATCGAGCAGATTGGATTTGCCCAGTTCACCAAAATGCCCATTCACTCCTCATGTCTTTACTGGCTGCCTTTCCAGTCCCTCTGTGCTATATTTCATGGTCAAATTCAGGTGATGACACGGACAATTTAGTGTCTGAGTTCTTTTTAACCCAAGACATGGTGTGGTAATTACACGCTCTAGTGCAGGCCTGCATTCTGAGATAACAAACAACCTTGTAAAAGAGCGGGAAAAAATCCTCTAATAGAGCACAGTTCCCTTCTTCATGGGCTGAGAGAGCTGAACAGCAAAGGAAATTCCTCTGCATTGCTGTGTACCTGGAAGCGCCAATTGGAACGAGCCCAAGTCATGCCACAAATTATTCACCAGGAGCTAATGACCACTAAAAGCATGGTTTATTCCTTTGTCATGAGTGCTTTGCTACAGGCTTGATGCAAATGCAATTTTCATAAGCAGTTCTTTCCCAGATACATTATCTCTGACAACACTACTTCAGTCTCTGATCTTACTCGAAACACTCCTCATTGAGCATCAGAGGCTCATTCCATAAAGCAATTTTCTCAGAAGCAAATTATATCCCAGCACACACTCAATAAATCTATACCCAAATCATCTGCATTTCTGTGCTATGGCCTCAAGACAGTTGTAAAGGACTGCAGGTTAGGGCTACAAAGTACTGTGGGATACAAATTAGAGAAAAAACCAATATCCGTGTATGAAAAGGCAGAAGAAACAGGAATGTAGAAGAACACACAGTTTTTTAAAAAGATAAAATTACAGTAATTTCGCGATTATAAGCCGCACCTGATTATAAGCCGCACGTCCGGGTGTCTTGGGTTACAGTACAAAGTGTGATAAAAGGTATCTATTCTATCACCATCTGTTGAGAGTGGGGGCAGTGATTCTTATCTCCGCGGGAGATATTCTGCTAATGTGGCATCCATTGAAACCAGGTGGGTCATTGTTCTTTATCTTTGCACAACCCATCCTGCCTCCAGAGAGTCATTTTCTGCTAATGGCTCATTGAGTCCCACTGTGTGACTGATAAAATTCCTTCATCCCATTGGAAGTTGCTCCAGCCAGGGGGAAGAGCCCAACATTTTTTACCAAGATAAAACAGAGGTTTTGGGACACTAAGGTAGCCCTTTCTCCGCTGGACTCCAGAGGAAATCCAGATTTCTCCACATCATCACTGGTCCTTTAGAGGGAAACCGCACCTTCTACAGGACCACTGCTCCAACTGAACCACATCTGTCACTGCAAGAGGACTGCAACCACCATTTAATCAAACTGCTACCAACACCCTACCTGACGGGGCGTCAGGTTGTACTCTGACTTTTTCAGGGTTTGGAGTTTGTTTCTTTGTGGTACTGTATTTCTATTTTAATTTCCCTAGTAATGAACTATTATTCCTAATTCCCATATCTTTGCCTGAAAGCCCCTTGATTTCAAAATTATAATAATTTGGAGGGAGGGGGTTTACATTCTCCATTTCAAAGAGAAGTTCCTGCCTTTCTTAGCAGACACCTGCCCTCCAAACTGAAACAGCAACTTTTCATTCTTTGTCCATATATAAGCCACACCTGATTATAAGCCTCACTCCGGGTTTGGACCAAAATTTTAGTCAAAATGGTGTGGCTTATAATCGTGAAATTACTGTAAAGGAAACTTGATAGGGGCAAGATGAGACTTGTAGGTAACAAAATAATTACTTAGTTACTTGGAAAAGTTACCATTTTTTTTTTTTTGCTGGGATCAACTTTAACCTTCATTAAAAATGTGAGAGTTTTTGCTTGGTGAATTTGTTAAAAAAATGCAAAGTTACCACTGCCTCAGCCACAGGTTACATCTCTTTTTGTGTACTTCAGCTCTTAGTCCTTTGTTCAAATGTGAAACAACAAAACGTATCCACTTCTGAACTGGGTTGTCAAAGTTTATTTTTCTGCCATTTTCCTTTTAACCTCCCTTGGTCCATTCGTATTCTTTAATTTGAGCCTCTTCCTATTCAGTCTTTTTTTTCCTTATAGAAGAAAAAATACATATATACATATACATATACATATACATACACACATATACACATATATACATATATACATATGAATGCATTCACAGCAAACATCCCAAAAATCAAGAGACAGTATTCATGTGTAGAGAAGACTCTTCCTTTTCCCATATACTTTTTGAAGCTTTGCCATGAACAGATGTTATTGTATCTGCAAGCCAACTGGAACAACAGTTCTAAGAAGTATGAACCATATCATTCATCTCAGCATGGCGTTAATTCAGGGCTGATCTATACATAGGCTGGAACCAAAAAAAGACCAGTCCTATAAATCATACCTGCAGTTCAAGTGTGTAGATGAATATTTTGAAGGCTCATCCACATACTAACCTGATTTTGTAAGTAAATCATGACCAGAATAGATAACAGACTATGTTAGTCCCAGTGTTTCCAGTGCAAATCTGATGGAGATTTGTTTAAAGGTCATTCTGAACGTAAAAATACAACATCATCACACCAAGGTTCACTGGTAAGCTCAGATTTAAACCCAAGTTGTTATTTTGGTTCCAGTTTGGATGCACTGATGCCTTCCAACACCTGGAGATAATAGTTTTGATGTCACTAAAATTAACCTTTTCATTCCTGCTCCCAGGCCCCTGTTACTGATTTACTGTGCATTACTCCATTGCCACATATAATCAGGCACAGGAAATACAATGCCTCACATCTCTCTTTGCATTTCTCCTTGAAGAACCGAACTCACCAGAACTCTGGGGAGGCCTTCTGGGTTAGGTCCTCAGGTATGACCTCAAGCTGGAAGAGTTGCTCTGGTACTCCAAAAAATTCACATTACTGGAGTCACCTCTTCTCCCCAGGCAGCTCCCAGAGAGAAACAGACAAAGACCTTGGATGTTTGTCACAACGTTCTCATAAACATGTCTCCCTTTCTGCTGTACAGAAAATGATGGAAGAGGAAGAATGCATTTGAGGTGCAGGGAGGATCAAGGTAGTTGTAGGCAGAGACTGGAGGAGGGAAAAAAAGGGGAATGATCTTTCACCAGCGAATCTGATATAAGGCAACAAAGCAGCTGGACTGCTCTGTTGAGGCAGAGGATGAAAGAAGCAGAGACCAGACAAGAAGGAAATGAGTTTGAGAATGCATGGCCCCCCAGAAAGATGAGGGTGGGGATGAAAAGAGAATTGATTTCCAGGTGAAGATAGAGAGGGAATGAAGATGAAACAGGGAAAGAATTAAACTTGTGATGGCAAAATGCTGGCCCTAGCAAAAACCGGCACTGCACCAGTGGTGATTAATTATGGTGCTTTTTTTTCATCACAGTCATGTTCCTTTTGGAATACAACAATACATGGTTTCATTATATGCAGACTCCGAGAACAAATGTTAAAAAAAAATATCCTCATCCACATTACTGCAAATAATGGCTTCAGCACTCGGTGCAAGACTTACTGTGTTTTATGGGTGCTGAGCCTGGAAAGCTGACTTGATGCATAGCAGGATGTTTTTTAAAAGCCAACACAGTGAAACTGCTAGTGATGTAAACAACGTTTACAATATTTATTATGTGATTGAGCACATTACATAAACACACCCAAGCTCTGTGCACAAACAGTCACTGACATATTTACACTGTGGTACTGGAGCTCAAATGCAAATGGGTACAATAAAGTAGAAGACTGAGACTTTCAGGCACAAGGCAACAATCAAGTGCCATGTGATGAAACAAAAATGGAAGCCATCACATCTTCTGGATTCTGAAAGTAGATTTTTAAAAATAATATTTTAGAGCTAAAGGCTACTTCCCAACACAAAAAAAGTATTTTCAAATGAAGGAGGGGGGAAAAAAAAGGATACTTCCCTTTTGAAATGATGGACCTTCCTAGGAACTGCACTTCACTACAGAAGTTTCCACTGACAGCTTGTATTGGCAAGCTCTTAAGTGGCAGGCTTCATTGCACGCCCAGAACTGCCATTTGATAGTGATTTCACAGGGGAAATGAGCATCTCTTATGCCAAGTCATTATCCTAAGCCTTTGATAACAAAACTGAAATGACTAAATGCAAAATGCATGATAAACAGTAGGGATAAAATTTAAGAATTCAGCTGAACAACGACCTTGCAATTCAGCTAGCAGAGGATTTAGATAAATGTAACTGTTTTTTTGTTTGTTTCGATGAGCTCATTGATGTAAGGTTTGTAACACAGCTACACATACGTACAGAGTACCATAGCAATATACATATAGCCACCAGATGTGAAATTTAAAAAATGCACTAGTGAAATTGCCAAACTTCAAGAACCAGCTGAAGGTTAAGATGTGTGCACAGATCAGGAGTGAAGTAGACTTTCATCTATCAAAAGTTTCCAGTGTTGTTATCGATGCTCATATGATTAATGCAAAAAATCAGTTTGATACCAATTTGTGGCATTATACATTACAGTCTATTAAGAAGCATTCTGGATGAACAAGAATTAAAAAAGGGAGACATGATAATGAGGCCTTTCCCAAAGTTGGGTTGATACACATAGATTGACTCTTCACTTAGAGTGAAGAAAATGGATAACATCTTCACCCAGGACCATTTATATGAAGATGCTCCTACAAAAAGAAAGCTCTTAAAAAGTAAGGTCATTGATTTGCAACAGCAAGCAATACTTTTGCTAAGGGTTTGAAGAAAACAACTCCATTTGTGGATGAGGAGGGAAATATCGGACACTGATCTTAAAAAAACAAAAACCAGCATTATCAAGATCTATCATTATCTTCCCTCTTCCATAGACTCTTTTAGTTTTTTCTCAGAATTTGTATCCTTTGCTCATCCAACTAAATAATCTGAGGCAAAAGAAAGAAGTTCCTACCTTTCTTCTTTCTCTATACCAGAAAACTTCCTCATCTTGAATTGCAACCACTGGAGTCTCTTTTTTTACTGGCCTAGGCTCCCCAGACTTCTCCCCACTAAAAACAAGTTCACTAAAGATAAGGTCCATAGTTTTTGGCCACTAACAAGTGACATGCAGCGTAATTCTTGTGAAGAGCCCTCCCACTCCCGCCAAATAGTCTCCATTTCAGCTGTGGGTATGTGATGTGCAGACTAATCCCAAATCATGAGCCTCACTCCATCAAGTAACTTATTTTTAATCCCTCATGTCTCTCACAGACACTGTAAATCTTCTATACCCATCATCTATTTCTTGGCTGTAAGAAAAGCCAGCACCAGCTTCCCTCTAAAATGCCCACGCTGAGAGAGTAACGCAGTTGGTGCAACAACTAAGGGTCTGTTTTCCCAACTCAGAGGACAGAAAAAAAGTCAAGTTCAAGAAGCCTGTTACAAGAAGCAATTGCTATAAAACTGTGGTCATCAAGAGACAGAGACCCCCACTCCTCTTCTTCCTTGGTACATTTCCCCAATGCCTGTTAGTTCCTAAAATGCAAGATGTCTTCTGAAGTGCACTCAAACATTCCTTCTCTGACTTTGCAGCTTTTTAAGCTAATCTTAAAATAAATGGCATCTTTTTCTAGATTCATCAGTGTTTATTACCCCATAAGAAACTCTGTCAGATTGAGACTCATTACTCCTTGTCCCAGGGACAAAAACATTTCCTGAAATATAAAACCAGAACAACCCCAGTGAAAATAGCAAAAATTCTCTTTCAAGAAACCTTTCTTCGATGAATGTGGTCTCAGGAAACAGGTAGAGAGTAGCCCAGCAGCAATATCAACAGGTCCTTCTGTAATTTTACAGGGCCATTTTCTTGAATAGCACATTTCCATCTGCTATAAGCCTTTTCCTCTTGTCCCTTGTCTTACCCTGCATCCACTATGTAGTGACATCAGAGGGGACAGGCATATACCCCAGCACTAATGCAAATCAAGAAGTGAGATTGTCAGGAAAAAGCCAGAATGGGGCTGCCATACAAGTGGAGATCACAGCCCACAGCAGAGTTGTGGAGCTAGGATGAGGGGCTGATAGCCACTGCTTTTGAGACCCTCAAACAACGCAAGGTGGTGAATCCTGTCCAGGGTCCATCTAGGGAGGATCATCTGGGGAAGTGAGACAGATATAAGGATATGATGCTACAGCACAGACCTGTAGATTCCTGAGCTGAGACAGAGTTCACGGCCCATGGGAAGTGTTGGTGGATGGAATGACCTCACTGCTCAGAACTGACAGGTCACAAGTTTTATGAGGAGCAGCTGAGGGAACTGGGGGTGTTCAGCCTGGAGAGGAGGCTCAAGAAGGACCTTATTGCTCTCTACAACTCCCTGAAAGAAGGCTGCTGCAGCAAAGCGGGGGTTGGTCTCTTCTCCCAAGTAACCAGTGGTAGGACAAGAGGAAATGTCCTCAAGTTGCATGAGGGGAGGTTTAGGCAGGATATTAAAAAAAATTTCTTCATAGAAAGGGTTATCAAGCACTGGAACAGGCTGCCCAGGGAAGTGGTTGAGTTGCCATCTGTCCTGGTTTGGAGGACAGGTACTGCCAAGAAAAGGCAGGAGCTCCTCCCGAAATGGAAAATATAAACCCCCTCCCTCCAATGTATTATAATTTGGAAATTAAAGGGGCTCTCAGGTGAAGATATGAGTTTAGGAATAACGGTTCTTTACTAATATATCTACAAGACAAACAAAAACAACATCAGCTCTGAAATTTAGCGACAAAACAGAACAGTATAACTCAGTTCCAGTTCTTCTCGGCTGTAGACGCCATCTGGAGGGGACAGGGCAGGTCCCGCACAGCTGTGGAGGGCAGGAACAATGGTGGCAGCCTAGGTGGGAGAGGGATAGAGGAGGGACTCCCCTCGCTCACCGTGTGGGTTGCGAAGCTCAGCTGGGTGCTCAGCGGTGGCAGGCTGGATTGGGGAAAAAAAACAGCAATGCAGGGACTGGCAGTAGCGAACGTGACTCCCCGCGTGGGGATGGCAAAGGCGGGTGGTAAGTCACAGCCCTGGACATCTTCCTCCGACTAGCACGGTCAAGTGAGTGTGTCCCCCAGAGCACAATTAGATCTCCCCCTGCCTTCCCCCACCCCACCCCTGGTCTCCCGGTGTCCTCCCTACCCCTCCTTTTGTCATTAAGCATGGTCCTAGGGTGTAGCTAACATGTTTCTTAACATTACAATGGAGAAAATTCCACAGAAAAAGGAAGAGGACAACCCAACCCCCACCCCCAATCCCTGAAGGTATTTGTAGATACGGCACTTATGGACATGGTTTACTGGTGGACTTAGCATTGCTGGGTTGGATTTGATGGTCTCAAAGGTCTCTTCTAATCTAAATTCTGTGATTCTATAATTAGTGCATTAAGGATCCTGACCAAATATATCTTGATAAATTAAGGTGAATGACTTTTAAAATGAAGTCTCTGGAGGAGCTTCCCAACAGTGGGCTCTAGTCCCCAGGCTGCAGTTTTTGTGCTTCCCACACAAAGCATCAATGAATTACTGCAGAACCAGCGCACAACCTCAGTGGTAACAATAATAATGATGTATTGTCTCTCGTGTGTTGGACTGAAAGAGGCTTGGGACTCTCAGCAGAGGCTTGTGGAAGACAGATACTGCCAGTGGAGGGGAGAGATGATCCCCTGCCATGCCGAGATACCATGATGTTGAACAGAGAATATTTCTGTACAATTTTGGGTTTTTTTCCCCTTTAAAAAAACCCAAACTATTATCTGAGGTGAACTATTCCTTTTCTTGCAAGATCTGTAAACTTTCTTTGCCTTTCTTGGGCTTTAATGGACCTGATGTTTTGTAAGCATCTTAATTTTGTAGGTATCTTAACCTGTATATATCTTAACTTCTGCATCTCTAGCCTGGTATACTACATAGCTCTTAATTTTGATGTGGAACCACTGTGAAACATCTGAGCCACAAAGCAACAGTCTCTGCTCTCACCAGATAAGGAATTGTTCTGCATTAAGACGAATGTTATTCCTTTAATTTTCTCTCTCACTAACTTCTAGAAGAAATTTCCCTGCCCCTTCTCCTGCATCTCTTCTTCTCTGCAGTGTTAAAATGCAAAAGACTAACCCTGACTTACCTCCTCTCCTACCACGGACCAATCTTTCTGTGATCCACACTGCCCTTCATCTGCAATCCCACTCATGTGGGATCCCTACTCACCCTTTGTCTAAAAAAGGACACACATCTTTCATCTGAACATCTCACCAAATGATTGCAGGCCAAAGCACCATCCCACACAGGGATAGGCAGGTAACACTGCACGTTGTCATCAGTTTTTTGTCACAGAAATCCTAAGCAACATTTATTTTTTGCTTGGATTCTCTGTCTTCATATTTTGCTCTACATAATTTTGCTATATATTTTTTATTTACTTTCATGCATTCTTAATAAATAAAACATTTTTTTCTTTTGCACAATATGATGAAACTTTCCCGAGGAAAAACTGTGTTCTGAAGAGACATTTACTCTATGGTTTGTCTTCCCCTTAAGGAACTTATTAACATAGATCCCTTTTTTCCTTTCCTTTCTTTTCTTTATTTCTTTCTCTATTTTCTCATTGCAATTTGCATATTTGTTCTGCAATAATGCTTTGTGAGCTGCTTTGCTTATTTAAGGGGGACTCCATACTTTAACTTAGATTCTCCTTACTTCCCCTTCGCTTTCTTGTTTATGGCACATGTGTTTTTCATAAAAAAACATACTGGCAGTGCTTAGTTATGGTTGGTTCTAGCTGGTTCCTGTGTGTTGGGAAATGAAAAAATAAAGGTGAAGAACCAGGCCTGAGGTGGAAAAAGATATGGTGTTTGGAGAAGCATTTTCCTGCCATCCTCACCTTATGCAGTTACCCTGGTATACTGCCAACACTTTTTGTGTCTGAATTTGTCATATTGTCCAATTTTGTGTCCAAGTTTGAAAACCTGGCCAGCCTGCTGGGGTGGTCACAAAGATGGAGGTGTGGTGGGGAGGGCCAGCCTCTTCCGTTAGTTTCTGCCACTAGTCATGTAGGATGAAAGACCCCAGTGTTTAGGACATAGTTTGCTGTATCTGCAGGGAGAACTGAAATTCAAGTAGAGGAAGATATTTCCAGAGGCAGCCAGGCACAGGTCTACATACTGGAAACAGAAAACAGGTGTCAGATGATATTGATTCCTTGATGTTCCTCCCTCGCCCGTTTATTCTCCCCATCTGAGCTCCATTCACATTAGGACGGGGCTGTGTAATCTGTCTTCCATATGTTCTGAGGGGAAACTGTCTCTTCAATGGCAAAACCATATCAATTGTTCCCTGCCAGACCCCTCCCTGTGGCTTGTGATGAATGGCCACAGCATGCAGCCTGCTCTGGGAGAGATGCACTTTGCTCACTGGAGATTGCAACCTTTCCCCAAATCTTTCAGCAAGGTTTAACAAGTTCATATTTCTTAACCAGACCTTGCTCGCAGAACTCTGTCAGAAGTGGATAAATCAGACTGGAGAGTCACAAAGAGGCGTTATCTTGTCATGTGGGCTAAGTTCCTGGTAGGTACTTGGCATCCTGACTACCACTCCCACTGCAATCCATTGCAGAGGGCTAGTACAGCAAATTCACAAATACAAGCCGCACTGAGTATAAGCCGCATCTCTGGGTGTTGGCAAATATTTCGTTCTTTGTCCATAAATAAGCCGCACCTGAATATAAGCTGCTCTGTCGTTCGCAGCGAGGACCTGCGTCCAACAAAGTTGCCAAATAGTAACAGAACCGCGGTATGGCGGGGGGTTTATTGGCTCAACTAAGGCTGTGCAGGCTCGGCCCGCTAGGGGCTGCTGACGGGGCCAGGTGGCCCAGTTCGGTGGTGCTGCTCGGGGCTGACCGCAGCCTCTGGGTTCGCTCACCCCGGCCCCGCTCCCGCCATGGCGCCGGCCGGGCACGGAGCACCCCCTGCTCCCGCCACAGCAGGGGAGGGCAGGGACAGGGCGCCCCCACTCCTCCCCGAGCCACGGAAATGGCGGTGCGGGCTCCCCCCCTCCTCCCCGAGCCGCAGCAATAGCGGCGCGGGCTCCCCCCCTCCTCCCCGAGCCGCGGCAATGGTGGCGTTGTCTCCCCCCCTCCTCCCCGAGTCGCGGCAATGGCGGCGCGGGGTCCCCCCGTCTCTCCCCCGGGCTGTGGCAGAGAAGGGAAGAAGAGAGCTCTCCTGCCTCTCTCCCCGCCCCCCCGCTACCTGCAGGGAGCCAGGGCAACAGAGTAACACTTTGTAACAATCGCGAAATGCCGGCTTTTACTGGCAGGTGCTTGGCTCGGCACCCTGGTTGGCACGTCTAGGGTTGTAAATGTCAGAAAATTATTCACATATTAGCCGCCCCCGAGTGTTAGCTGCACTTCTGGGTTTCCACCAAAATTTTTGTCAAATTGCTGCGGCTTGTATTCGTGAAATTACTGTAAGTGCTTTTGGACCCTGGGACTTCGTGTCCAAAGTAGATTTTAATGCATGTTAGGGTGTCCCTGTTGCATTTTTATGCTGCCTATTATCTTCTATAGCAATTCAGTGGTTGTGGAGTGGTCCCATACTTTAGGGGGCAGGAAATTATTTTTATTCATCAATATTTCTAGTGAAATCACTATGTGCCTTTATCACTGTATTTTTGATTGACAATATTATTCAGTTTTCCACTTAAAAATATGGTTTTAAATATTAATGATTTGAGGTATCACAGCTTGGATCCTACAAAAAAGTTCAGCAAAATCAGAAATCTTGTACCTTGTGGAGTTGTCAACACCAGTTTCCACAATAATAGGAAAATGGTATGCCAGGTCCAAGCTGCTGAGCAGCATCCATGGCAGAGTGGAATCAGACCACATTGTACTCATTGTCTGAATGTCTGTAACATAATCTGACCCAAAGATGGTGTGACTGACCCTAATCCACAGTGAAGACAAGGTTTGTGAAAGTTAGAACATAGGGGGCACAGTGTGGCACAGAGAGGGACAGAAGGGTCAAGTGCTCCTTTTCATAGGAGAATCATGACCTTGCATCTTCTAACAAGGAGTCCTTCTTCTCTACCTGTGTTGCTTTCCCTTGCTGTTCTCCCCACACCCCCAAACCCCTTGTTTCTTCTCTTACTCTTTGTTTTAATGTTTCTCCATGCTCACTTAATGCATCTGAGAGTTTTGCACCTGCTACTGACTGCCCATGTCCCATCAGAGAACCCTCCCACCGGAGCTCTTAAATAAACCAGGTGAAGCAGTTGCATCAAGGAAGACTCACAAAAAGTCAGATCCAGAATCCAGGGTAGTGGTTTAGCAGTCCAGCAGTCTCTACTCTCTTGAAGCAGTCCAGGCAGGCTTAAGGCAGAAAAAGATGATGTGGGTGCTCTGTACTCAGTTCCATCACTGTGACATGAAGCTGAAGCTGCCAACAGGAGCATCTGAAGGTTTCTGCTCTCAGAATTTATATGGCCAAGTGCAAATATTCTGAAGGAAGGCAATGGGTTGCAAAAGGAGCAGGGCCATTGTTCCTGCAGCCCTTTAACACGTCCTGGAGCTCTGCACATACTTCAGGTCATCTAACACGGGTTTGGCTGGGCTGCACAATCTTCCCATTCCTCCCAGTTCCAGATCCTTCCATGGTCCATGTGCAGAGTGTGTAACATACAATAAATTTTACATTCCCACCTACCCACTCCTTAGGGCACAAGGAACACTGACTATACCCATAAAATTATTAGTTTAAAACTGAGGAAGAAGGGGGAAAAGTGAGGGGGTTGGTTGATTTTCTTCATTTTAAGTAGGAATGCTGAACCTGTGGGACTCACTCTACCACTGAGGTCAACAGTTTGTTGCTGTTCAGAAAGGGGTTAGGGATTTATATGGATAATGAGAGCATATAGAGTTTTATTGGACAGACTCGGAAAAATGCTTCGAGACAAGATCTAAGTCCTTCTCATGTTTCAGGGCATAAGCTAAGCATTAAGTGATAGGGGCTGGAAAGAAAAATGCTGTATTCAGTAATCACCTACTTCATCACTCCCTTCTGCCTCGTCTGATGCAGCAGACACCAAAAAGAGACCGTGAACTTCAGATTGCTTGTCTGTCCCAGTCCTGTCAGAGCTGTTTCTAAGGTAGGACAGAATCAAGGAACTTGAGTTTTCCACATGTGCACCTACCTACCCAAAAAGGGGCAAGCAGATATTCGTCCCTATGCAGACACAAATTCAGGTCTCTTAAAAAATAGGCGCAGTGTTTCTCCATTCTTTTACAGCAGGATGTTGTTCAGTTTGGGGCATGTTAATTACTATTTATGGGGCTGCTATAAAAATTAGTTACCTTTTTATAACAAAAGGCCCACAACCAGTATTTTATAGACAACACACAAAGAAATTTGGAATTGATGATTTACAGATCAGGAAATAACACTTAATCAGCTTCCCTACCTTCCCAAGTGCGACTGTGCAGTTTTACACCACCTTGCTATTTTCAACTCATTATTTATTGATGTTGATTGCTTGACATTTCATGACAGGATATGCTTGTTCTGAGAGGTACACTCTGGGATTTATCCCGACATGGCAGAGAGGTGTGGGTTATATTATTTTGCCCATAAGTCAACTGTATCATGTGTCTCAGCACACAGAGTGGTCCCTAGTGTTTATGCCACACAACATAAAACCTACTTCCAAGGAGGGTGACCGCCTTCCCTGCACCACACACGAAGGGAGCCCAAGAATGTGAAGCAAATACCTCATTTACACCATCCCTACAGTATGGAATGCACCGCCAAAACACCACTCCTGCTCACCACCACTCACTTCTGTAACATCTTTCATCAGGTGGTCTGAAAGCTCTTTACCCCCGTGAATCAATTAACTGCACGCCATCACTGTGATGTGGAAATACGGGGGATAGCTGTAGGTAATTTATAGGTAAGTAAATGGAGGCACTTCTTATGATCATATTCCATCTTAAGTGCTACAAATCACAGTCAGTTGATTAATGTCTGCAAACCCCTCGAAGTGCCTTGTGCTTTGCGCATCACTGATGAAACATTGCTAGAGCACTTTGTGCCAGGATGGAGTGGGGGATAGTCTGACATGCTGCCAGCAGCAGCAGGAGAAGGTGAGAAACCTGCTCAATGTCACACCTGATGGCTCTTTGGACCTGTCAATTACAGAGTACAGGAGGGAGGATGCATTGCCAGGGTTCTACCCTCACCACTTTGCAACCCTCTCTTGCTGGAGGAGACATGGAAGAAGAAGGATTAAATAAAAGCCTGCAGTCTCAAGACTGCAGCTTACCACGTGCATGGAACACAGCATTACAGAGCTCAACACCACTAACAGAGGCAGTTTTACCTTGGGAGCTTCCAAACCATCACTGTCAGCATCTCTTGGGGAGCAGTAATTGTAAAAGCATGCATGTAGCCCAAGTTAAATTAAAATAAAAACAAAAAGGTGCTCCTACTGGTTCTAGACTCTAGCACAGACTTGCACATGCTGTCCTCTGAAAAGAGTGGGCTTACTCTTGAAACAGGCACAGCTTTACATTCATACCCACTGACAAACAAAAGGATGGGACCACTACTCATTCCTTTTCCTGGAATTAAATTAAGAGGTGATTCAACCCACAGCCCCAGAAAACTAAAGAGCATTTAGACATCTAATCAGTTCTCATGGTCACCACAAAGCAAAGTAACAGAATCACAGAATCACCAAGATTGGAAGAAGAGTCCATGAAAGTTATCTAGTCCAACCCAGCACCACCACAAAACCTCTAAACCATGTCCCCAAATGCCACATCCAGACACCTCTTAAACACTTCTGGAGGTGGTGACTACACCATCTCCCTGGGAAACACATTCCAATGCCTACCCACTTGGAAGGGTCGGTCTGAAGATTGCCTGATCTGCCTCACAATCATCATCAGAGACTGAGACCCTGTGACGCTTGAGACCCCTGGACCCCACCTCTCACTTTGGGCAGGAGTTCTGGTCTGGCCAAGGTGGATGCTTGCCAAGGGACTGTGTAGAGGTGTGTGTGCTGTACTGTCACGGTACAATGGACTCGGGTAGGTACAGGGCTAGAACAGCCGTACTTTCTGCACCTGATTCTTGAAGCCATGGTCCTCTGAACACAATTGTCCATAAGTCTCCCCACCTTTTGGCCAGCGGCCCCTTACCTTGAAATGGACTATAAAATTATTACTCTCTGAAGAGACCTTCAAGACTTCTTTCTCCCCACAGATGGAAGACATCGCTGGATGATCCGAGGACGTCCCATCTGTTGGTAGTTATTCCCCCTATTCACTCTCTTTCTCTCTCTCTCTGTGTCTCTCTCTGTCCCTCTGTCCCTCTGTCTCTCCGTCTCTCTGTCTCTGTCCCTCTGTCTCTTTCTCTGTCTCTCTCAGTCTCTCTCTCCCTCCCTACTTTGTCATCTTTTTATCTCTCTGCTTCTCACCATTACCCCAAAACTGAATTGTTGGCCCTTAGTAAATTGCTTTACTGCTTGCTGCTGAACAAAACCTTAGTCTCTTGCTGCTGTCTTTTGCACCCTGGGGTCAAATGAACCATCACGACCTCTGCTCAGGTTGTGCGGACCATGACATTAAATGGTGTAGTCAGACAGGTTTTCTGACAGACAGAAGGGTTGCTGGTACAGTGCAGTCTGTAACAGGGGAAGGATGTCTTGTTCCAGCCACACCTAGCTGGCCACCTTGAAAGGGGTGAGCTTGTCTAGAAAGCAAGGGGTCATTTCAGATTTCCTGCAGACTGCACACACCTAGGTGAACAAAGCATCCCTACAGTTGTTTGAGGGCTCTGTCGGCAGAAATTCACAATAGACGTCTTGGTTCAAACGGCATGACTGTGTCATTCTCCCTTTCTATTCTTGTTTGAATGTAATATTACCCCTCTTGCTAAATTTAGTGGGGAGGGTACTACTCAGGTTGTGTATGAATGTTTGTGTTTGTGTTGTCCATTGACACCCGCTCAGGTTGTGTGGACCGTGACACCACTCTTACAGTGTTTTGGGTTTTTTCCTAGTATTTAATCTGAACCTCCCTTGGCACAACTTAAGACTATTTTCTCTCATCCTTTCACTTGAGACATGGCAGGAGACCTTGAAATTCAATCCTACGTGTTTTTATTAATACACATATCTAAAGATAGGAAGAGATAGGGACTCCCAACATTGCTGCTAGCAATTTCCAGTGACTATCTTAATTATCAAAATAAGTACCTATTTTCAGTTTGGATTTGTCTGGCTTTGTATTTCTGTCATCAGTACTAATTAAGCCTTCCTATGATGAAGGAAAACCCCTGAGGGATTTATTGTTTGTTTTCTTTCCATGCAAATACTTCCACAGTGTATCACACTCACCTCTAACTAGACTAGTCTATTCAACAGAAGAGAGAAATAGACTCTCCAAGTTTCGCCGAAGGTTCCATAGCACCCAGACAATTGTTACGACTCTTCTCTGCTTTCTTGTCAATTTTGAAAATCTTTAAAATTAGGTAAGCTGAAACTAAATTAATTTCACGATTATAAGCCGCACCTGATTATAAGCCACACTTCTGGGTGTCAGCAACTTTTCATTCTTTGTCCATATATAAGCCGCACCTGATTATTAGCTGCACTATACAATACAAAGTGTGATAAAAGGTATCTATTCTATCACCATCTGTTGAGGGTGGGGGCAGTGATCCTTACCTCCATGGGAGATAATCTGCTAATGGGCCATCCATTGAAATCAGGCGGGGCATTGTTCTTTATCTTTTCACAACCCATCCTTCCTCCAGAGAGTAATTTTCTGCTAACGG
The DNA here is from genome assembly GCF_009819885.2 of Catharus ustulatus. Taxonomy (NCBI): domain Eukaryota; kingdom Metazoa; phylum Chordata; class Aves; order Passeriformes; family Turdidae; genus Catharus; species Catharus ustulatus. Next base: position 28,472,024 of record NC_046222.1, on the reverse strand, counting down.
ACATTGAGTCCCTCTGTGGGACTGATAAAATTCCTTCATCCCATTGGAAGTTGCTCCAGCCAGGGGGAAGAGCCCAACATTTCTTACCAAAATAAAAACAGAGGTTTTGGGACACTAAGGTAGCCCTTTCTCCGCTGGACTCCAGAGGAAATCCAGATTTCTCCACATCATCACTGGACCTTTAGAGGGAAACTGCACCTTCTACAGGAGCACTGCTTCAACTGAATCACATCTGTCACTGCAAGAGGACTGCAACCACCATTTAATCAAACTGCTACCAACAACACCCTGCCTGATAGGGTGTCAGGTTGTACTCTGACTTTTTCAGGGTTTGGAATTTGTTTCTTTGTAGTATTTTTATTTTAATTTCCCTAGTAAAAAACTGTTATTCCTAATTCCCATATCTTTGCCTGAAAGCCCCTTGATTTCAAAATTATAATAATTTGGAGGGAGGGGGTTTACATTCTCCATTTCAAAGAGAAGTTCCTACCTTTCTCAGCAGACACCTGTCCTCCAAACCGAAACAGCAATTTTTCGTTCTTTGTCCATATATAAACCGCACCTGATTATAAGCCGCGCTTCGGGTTTGGACCAAAATTTTAGTCAAAATGGTGCGGCTTATAATAATGAAATTACTGTACTTATCCTCAATTCATTTTCAGCAGTGCTCATTACAGGGGTGAAGTCTCTTTTGTTCCGCACGCTTTCACAACCACCTAATGATGGTGTCAGCTTTGTCGCCACCTGAACCAGGTGGAGAGATGGAGAGATCACATCTCAAAGATGGAACTACATATTTGAGCTGTGTTTGGCTGGGATGGAGCTAAGTTCCTTCACTGCAGCAGTGAGTGGTTGTGGGGTCACTTGTGTGGGGTCCATCCATAGCAATACTTGATAATACATTTTTTCAGTAAAATAAATAATAACAACTTGTTTTGAAATGCTATTGAAATGAAATTGCTGGCTGTGTGAAACCTTAAATGCTTGTCCCAAATCTTGGTCTCCATAGCATTGTGCAGATAAACTGTATTGTGTCACCCCCGTTAATTGCATTGACTGAAGAGTTTCTTGTATCTATACACTTCAAATTTTCCCTGTTAATTTCGACTTTTGTCCCTGACAAAGAGGAATTAATCATTCCAGGGCTTCAAACAGTGTATATCTGGGAGAAGATGTCTGATATTAATTAACCCAGCAAATGAAAAAATCCAGTGAATATAACTTGAATTTAAGCTAGTGGGAATGTGCAATATTTAACCCCTGGAATGAGCAGAAGACTCTCAGCTCCCAAAGCCTTAGGATTATTGCCACTTTTCTTTCAAAAATTTATGACATGGATCAGAGGTGATCCATAGAGTACTTGAACAATGCAATCTGCTCAGAAACTGCCTTGGATAGTCCTGTCTCTTGTGTATGGGGTAAACCGGTGGTAGCTGCTTACTCCAGAAGAGCATGCCAGAATAATCCCTCATGTAGAGGGTACTCAATCTCACGAACAGACTTCTGTCTCACTGAGAGGTTGATGTGGGAAAATCCAGTGGTATTCATGGAAGAAGCTACCTGGGAAAAATCCTGAATCGTTTCCTCTTGAGGTGGAAGTCTGTTTCCAGCCCACATCATTACTAGGGGCCATTTAAACTCAAGAAACAGTCAATGAACATGAAAGGGATGCATAAAATGGACAACTGAACTATAGGAAATGTTACACCTGCAAGGACTGCCCAGCCCAGCTCTGTATGATTCCCTGGAATAATGATTGAGATTTCTTTGTTCAGAAAATGATAGGCATCCTTGGCCTAGTTGAGGCTCAAGTTATACAGCTCAGTGCAGTAGTTAGGGCTGACATTCTCTAATTAGTGCTGTGCAGAGTTATGTTTAGGACTGGTTTTAAAACTGATGGATCAACTGAAGAAAGACTAAGAGAAGAAACACATCCAGCTTCATTCTGCCACAGTCATGAGATGACACTAGTAATCCCTCCAAATCTTCAAAGATTACAGGGAGAAAGTATCATTGCTTATGGTCACTTATGTGGGCATGAGTAAAAGCAACGGGATATAATGAAGCAAATGAAAGGTATTTCCTATCCTGCTATGAAGGTGGGTCAAGTAGTGATGTACACCTCTATGGGGAGAGTAGGAACTCCACTGCTGTGGTCTTGCTAACTGGCAAAAGACTGGAAACCCCTTTAGAACCTTTTCCTCAGAGTACTGCCATCAGGACTCTTGCCCTATCTAGGTCTATCCTCCCTACTGTTTTCCCTGAAACCATGCTCTGTTTGCTCCCAGACAGTGAGTGGGGTCCCTCTTCAGTCACCCTTGCACACCTGCACTTCATTGTACTAAAGCTATGCAACAGTGATGGCTTGATTTATGAGGGCTGCATTTCTTCCAATGATCCCTGCTGGTATAGGACTTACTACTTCCCTTTTATGTGTCTGTGTCAGAGGGCAACTGGAAACCAGCTGTTGGAAACTGATGTAAAAAAAACCCAACACAACAAAACCCTTCATTATCATTGTGATATTATTTCAAGTCCCGGTACCTGCCTGTAGTCTTTGTTAAGAAGGGCAATGAAGACTGTGGCTGCAGACTGCCTTTATCACTGCTGTGAAGAAATTAAAATGATATCACTGAATTTCCAACTTGGACAAGTGACTGGGGTTGGTGAACCAGAACACATCCCCACTACAAAGTAGCACTGATTCAGACTGAGGATGTGTTTTCTCTGTAGTCTTTATACTCACAGACCATATGATATATGTATTTCCTTCTCCTAGGTGTCTGTTAATAAGGGCATATCAAAAGCTTAGTAACAATAATTATAATAGCATCTTTTTGTTAAGGTTATCTCCTCTCATATATCAAATCCAGTTGATCTATTGTGCTGTTGCACATTGTACAGATACAGCAGGGCTGGAGAGAGGAGGGTGGGAGGGTGGTGGTCCACGAGCACTCTGCCTTCTTCCCTTGCCAGGCAAACACAAGGGTCCTGATAGACCTTAGCTGGCTCTGCTCTCTTTGTGTACACTCACCCCAGGGGTGGCTTCCCAGTTTAAAGAGTCTCATTTTCCAGCTGTGCCAGGATTACTGGAGTGACTGGTACAGGATGCACAGTGAGACACCAGCAAATGGTCCAAACATTACAGGAATGTATTAGAGAGAAGTGGCCCAAATCATCAGTTTGAATGTTCTGGCCTCATATGAATTGTGCAGAAATGCATATTTACAAATTACGCATAGTGTTTGCAGAACACCCTTCTGTCTACTTTGCAAAGTGAAAAGCATTTATAATTGCGGCATCCATCCTCTTGAACATGCCAGTCCCTTCCTCAAGACCTGCTGAACCTTAAGGACAGTATCCAGCAAATCTGAGGAAAGTTGAATGGCTTTAAGAAAAATTCCTTAGAATTTTATGTGAATGGACTGATGAAGAATGAAGAAAGGAACATATAAGCGTTTTCAGTAACTAAAAGGAATAGGGGGGAGTTGGGAATGTTGTGGTCAGATGGAGAGAATTGGGGAAGCCAGGAGGACTGGAGGTACTGCCAGGGGAGTTGGCTTCAGGCAACAGCAGAATAAGAGAAGAACTGAAGAAATGTATGATACAAACCCATAGAAAACCAGGCTTAGGGAGTTGGATGGCTTACGGGTCTAACTAGAATTCTGAAAAATCAGTTTGCTAAAAATAAAAAAAATTAAAAATCTACTTTATCTGATGCTCTGATACTCTTTACCTCTCAGTGATATGCACCATCTCTCAGTATGCACACAACTGCTCTTGTGAGGTGCTTTGTCACTGTAGCGCAAGTGAGATAAAACGAACAATGGACAATGGAAGTGACAGAATCAAACTGAGATGGGCTGACAGGAATTACCTGGGTCTCTGGCAGATACAGGCAGAGCCAGAGGATCTCACCACCTCATTTAGACCCCAGTGAGGTAAATCATGCTGGAGCTGGACAAACACTCTGTTATCTTTCTCCTGCTGTTACCTTCCCCATGAAAGGAAGGTGTCCCAAGCCAAAGAGAAAACCAAGTTCCTTCATGCTGCCGGGTACCCCGTGCCTCCCAAGCTGTTCCTGTCCCTCCCCCGTCACCTCCTCCTGCCTCTGCACACGCCAGGTGACAGCCTGTCTCAGGAAGGTATTTATTTCTGCATTACTGGTTAGCTTTGTTTTACCTCCTAAGTAAACCTTCCAGTATTTATAGCCTTGCCTTCACACTTAGAGTATATATTAGCCTTTTATGCTTTCTCTGTCACCTGTTGAAATGAGAACTCGGGGTCTTCGGGCCTCTGTGGCCCTTCCCTTACATTAACTTAAATCACACCAGATGTGAGTCCTTACTGCAGAGGAAGACTAATTGATTTTGCCAGTCACAATATGCCTATTGTTTTTTAACACAAATAAACACTATGGTGTGGGGGTTTGAGGTTGATTTTTTTTTGTTGTTGTTGTTGTTTTTCCTTTTTTTTTCCTTTGCCAAAAGTGCCAAAGGTTATTCAATTAAAGGACTCCAGAAAGTGTGACTAATAATCCACGGGCAGGGTTTTTCTACAGATAGGGAGGAAAAAAAAAGAAGAAAAAAAAAACCCAAAAGAAAAAAAAATCTCCACACTACCCTGAGAACAGCAGCCTCACCAGGGCTGGCCATAACTGTGATGGATGGCTGGTGTGTGTGAGACACTATTATTTGTTATATGAGTAGGGGGGACATGGCAGGCACATTGGGCAGTACACCTGCTGGGCTCCAAGAAGCAAGAACAGCTGTGTGCATTGATTTAGACGCTTGCTACTTGGGGCTCCAGGAACGAATCACACGACAGCTCATAAAAAAAGAGGATTTTATGATTTCCCCCCCCCTTCTTTCTGCAAACAAATGGCCACATCATATGTTTTCCTAACGCTGCTATAACTCCAAATTAAATCTCGGCCCAAGGTGTCAGGCTGGTACCATGTCAGAATTGTAACAGCTTATTTTAAAAGTCGTTATGGATGTACCAGGGAAACACTGGAGGTTTCTGCACAAAGGTGCCATTTCGTTTTGCTAGAGCTCAAGCACTTAAGGGCAATTAACTCCACTGTTAAAAAATGAGCTGAGAGTGTTTTAACTGGATATTTTCTGCTAATAACAACTACTAATTTATATTGTTAAAAAAGAAAGTGCATGCTGCCAAAGCAGTGTACTCTATGGCCCCAAAGCTGCCCCTTGTCCCGGGTCCTGCCCCCAGCAAAAGGTGTGTGATATGCTGAGCTACATGTCACAGGGCCAGCAAACCTCTTCCAAAGCACAGGAGGCAACAGACTGAGTACACACCCTGCAGCAGGGATACCCAGGACTTTTTTCTCCATCCTGCATCCCTGCATGCCTCCATGGCACTACAGAGATCCTGCTGCTGGATCCTATCATTCAGCGCCAGGGAAATGCCACTGTCTTTCCAGGGCATCCTGCAAGGCTGCATTCTAAGCTTTACTAGTCCCTGCTCAGTGGTTCTTGTGCACCAGGGTGCCTGATATAGCACAGCAGCTGTGCCCTCAGGGTCACATCTGCAGTCCCATAAGCAGCTGGGGGCAGATGAGGTGCCACCAAAAAATCTCAGCCGCTACATTTGGAAGAGCCAGCTCCAAGCACTGCTCTCTTGGCTGCCCCGGCACTGCTTGGAAGCAAGGGTGAAATCTCACCATAAAAGGTGCATCTGAACAGAGTACATACAGCTCTGACACACAGAGAAAAAAGATCTGTATGAGCACTCTTTACACAGATGCTATGCAGGACAAAAGTATGCTTCAAGGGTGGCCCTAACATCCATTCCTCCAAGTGGGTGCGGAAGAAGTCATCAGAGAAGAGCAACTCCTGTTCAGATGTTTCTTTTCCCTCCTTAAATCTGTTACTGGTGCAAAACATCCCAGCCCTAAAATTGCAGATTTTATTCACTGCATTACGCTTGTGATAAAGAACTAACATTTGGCCACTTGTGCAAAAGCATGTACAACAAATAGGGATAAATACTTAAACAAGGGCAGTCTTATTAAAAGACAAGACCACTTGGCTGGGTTATCCAAGAAAATGCAATTGGTTTTGCTTTTCTTAAAGAGGAAAGAAGATGATCAGCTTTCTGAATGGGGAGAAAGTTGATCTACTCCCACAAACTGACAAACAATATAGTGCAAATCAATAGAAATTATTTTTAAAAAATTAATCTGAGCATTGTAATGTTATCCAGTCTTTTAGGCTTTCAGGCTTGCCTTTCACTTACGAGAATAACAACAGTGAAATAGAACAAAGGTCTTTGCAAACATGCATTTGCACTATGGGAGCTATTTGTGAAGGTTCTTCTCTCACCTGCTTCTCAGCTTTGACATAACACCCAGCAGACAGAAAATTTAAAAAATAATAGGAATAGAACTGAAAGCACTCTAACAAAAGGAAAATTTTATCACTTTCAGAATGACATTCTGAAAATAAAACTGTTATATCCTTTCCTGCCATAGACATGGATGTGTAAACCACAGTTGACACAGAGTAGCAAAAATCTTTAGAGACCTTTGCAAGGAGCAGAGAAACCTTTGCTTCTCCTCCTTGTTACAACTTGACATAGACTTAGGTCTTTTAGCTGTACTACTTCCATGGTCTGCAGACATTCTTGGGAGCCATGGCTCTTCTCTGTGTCTTCTCTCTATTTTCTCCATCCTAACAGCAGGCAGATTTCAGGCTCTCCTTACCTTCTGATGAAAATATAAAATATTGAGCTGTTCACAGTAAAAAACAACCACCACAACAACAACAACAACAAATCCAGGAGAAAATTTCAGTTTTCCATATTAAAGGTTGGTTGAAATAAATTCTGAGTCCCCAGACTGGATGGAGAAAATTCTTGCCTGAGAGGCCAGAGCTGAGGTCCATCTAGCTCTCAACAAAGCTGATTTTGTAGCTGGTTGCTGGCAGTGGCAACAGGGTATTCAGTTTTGAGTAAGACACAAACCTAGCCACTACCTGAGGTCCTCAGGACACACCATTGTTGAATTAAGGATACTAATAAATGCAACTCTTACTTGACTTGTTAGTCCATTTTATGGACTCACTATCCATAAATGTGCCTAAATCCTTAATTCTGTCTGTCCCTACAACCTCCTGTAGCAACGCATGCTAGATGTTTGCATTCATTGTGTTAAAAAAAGGATGTACTTTCATTTGTTTCAAAACTGTGTGCTACCACTTTCATCATATGCCCCCACAGTTTTTAGAGTAACAGTTCTCAGTTCACCTTATCTACCACTGATACAATTTAGTGGGGTGCTGAGCAATGGGAAATACCACAACAGCTTTCATGGAAATACAGAAATATGCCAGGTTACATACCTTTTAAAAACAGATTTCAAAAAGGTCATGGGGTGGGATGGGGGAAATAGTGTCATTTGGGTAATGAGTGCAACTCAACATAATAAACCCATGTATTTGACTGAAGGTAAAACCTTGGAGGGACATCGAGCCACAAGAGAAGGTGATACATGTCTTAATCTTTGGGGCTCCACCAAAACCACTGTGGAGTAAAACCTCAACTGGTTAAATATGCTGTAACTTCACTATCATAAATAATCTTTCCAACATCTTCTTGTTTTAATAAAAGAAAGAAAGAAACAAAAAATTTAAGATCTAAAAGCTGCTGTGGTCTTGTGAATCTGAGTGTCTTCTCACAGACTCAGAAGTTGTAATTCTAATTCCCCTAAAAACAGGAATTAGAATAAAATATGAAATTGTTACTTCATCCTCTTTCATAATTGAATCTTCATAATTGATAGTCTTCTTTTTGTGCAACTTTTTATGTATAAAAATGCTAAGATGATAAATGTTGGGTTTTTTCCTGAAAAGATCCCCAAGATAGAGAGTACCTGTGAAATGTGATGAGCTCACAGTCTTTATTTCTTCTGATGTTCTATGGAAACAAAGAACTGGAGTAGCGATGCTTAGAAGCATTGTAGAAATATCTTTTCATGTGTGTTAAATTAATATTCTTACGCAGTTGAGATTATCTGCTAGAACAAAATCCTACTTCTCAAATTAATACATTAGAATTCTGTATATGTATTGCCTCTTGGATATCTCTGACTTTTGAGGTTGTGGTAAATGCTGGTGGAAATGGAATTGCAGCAGCAAGGGAAAACAAGGCAAGTCAAAGAACTAAAATAAAATCTAAAAACATGTGAAGCACTTTTTCTTCCAGTACCAAGAGGAAGCAAGGCACAAAAGGTAAAAAATTGCTATCTTGGAGATATGTCTGCTAAGTCCTGAGTTTACCCATTACTGAAAGAATAAAAATGTCATTTCCTATATGATTTTGGATGTGAGATAAACTGACAGGTTTCTGTTAAGCAAAAGAAGACTTACAGAAGATAGGTACAACAGCCACAATGTAAATTTTATACTGTGTATAAATAAAAATTACAGCTTACACATTAAATGAAACAGGCACAACCTGCATGTCCTGAAGGACATGCTTCTCTGTTGTTAGAAGCTCTAGGTGGTATTTAAGGAAACAACTTGGCCCTTTAAAACAGCATGAGAAAGACAGTGAAAAATCCCCAATCTTATAGGAGTAAAGTTAGAACATGAGATGGCATCAGGGGTAAAATTTGCCTGAGAATTGGGGTTAATATTTTAACTTTAGCAAATAGCTCTGTAAAATCTTCAATAGTCTCACTTTTTTCTAGGGCTAGACATTTTCAAGCAATAGGAACAAAATTCTTCATAATTTCTTTAACTGTCTGATGTGAAAAAATGAAATCATTCATGAATAGTTTTTTCCCAGAAGTAGGCAGGAGAGGAGTTTTATGTCTAAATTGAGAGAAAATATCTCCAATAACCCTATTGCATTTATTCTTTGTTTCATGAAGACCAAATTATCTTCTCAGGTTCTGATATCTTCTTCTGAAACTCTTCAAACAGTTCAAGGTCTCTTGGGAGTTCCCGCATTATGCGCTGAATGCAGCCTGTCTTTTTATAGAATGCAAATTCTGATAGGATCGTGGTGCACAGGAGAATTTTTTGTTTTAAAAATATATCACAGTTACCGCCTTCCCTTTTCAAGGTTTTGCATAGGGGCAGGCTGCCAAGGCTTGACATGTTCCAGATGAATACACAGAATGGCAGTGCGGCTCAGTGGTGCCTTGTTCTGTGATTAGACCTCAGCACAGGAGGGTAGGAAACAATGGGGGAAAAGTAGAATATTTCAGGCAAAGTGTCCTAGTTTTGGAAAGGGCCAGGGGCCTTTTGTTCATTTGCAAGCACTTTCTCACATTACAAGCTGACAGGTTTTTACTGAAGCCCTTGTCAGTCAATCTCTCTGTATATTTCTCTCTGGTGCTTAGTTAAAGCCAAATAAAATTTATTTGCCTCTGTTTTCTCTCCTTGTTGATGTATGTAGAGTTATCAGCTTCTTGCAGGTGCCTGCTTCTTGCATTTGTAACAACAGTTTAACAAAAAAATCAACCAAACTCTAGGCCACAGAAAAACTTCCACGTCAAAAAGGGGTCAAAAGGGTTTCCTCTTCTGCTAAAGGTCTGCTACATTATTAGCAGTGCTGTGATTGAGATATTTACCTGTTGGTTGCTTTTCAATTGATTCAACATGTGGCAACAGGGAGGTTGGAGTCCTTAAACCCACTTGAAGTTAAAATCCCGGGATAATTCTGGGGGCGGGGGTGGGGGGTGGAAGTAAAGGGAGTGCTCATCCTGTGTGACTCCATTGTAAATTTTCACTGTGTTTTTAAGTTTAGCCTCAATTAAAAGAAAACAAGCAAACAACAAATAGACAACAACAATCCCAAACAATTAGGGTTTTGACATCTAAGGAAGGCAATGTTGGATGAGGTCATCTCATCACAGCCCATAAAGCTCTCTTCCTCCCTTTGTAATACCCATGTTCCAGTCCAAGTTTCTCCTTAGTTTTTTTGTGGCTAAAGTGAACTAAACATCCCAAGAAAAATATGTATCTGATTTATTGGTTGTCTGAGAGAATTAATGGTACAAATGCAATCATGTCTAATTTCAATTCATTAGGAAAAGCAAAGCCCAAAAAGCAGACCTCCCCATGAAAGAATTAAGGAATAGAATCAAGGTTTATAAAGCCAGAGTGGAACAGCCTGCACATTGATCCTGACCTCTAGAAGAACACAGACCAGATCACTATTTTCTTGAGTTACTTCCTTTTGGAAGTAAGGTACATATCTTTAAGAACCACAGTCAATCTTTATTTTTCAAATTGCAGCTGATAGACAACCTTGTATAGCCACCATATCTATTCCTTTGGTGATTAGCTGTGCCCCTCTGGTAAAAACATGTGTGTCTTAATTTTTGTCTGAAGTTACCATATTTGTATTTCCAGACTTTGGATGCTCTGATGTCTTTATCCAATAGATAAAAAACCCCAACCCCCCAAAAATCCCAGACAAGTTCTCAATGTGGAGAGATATGAACAGTCATCTTTATAAAATTCTTCAAGAAATCGAGCTCTTTTATAGTCTTCTGTTCTGGTGCAAGTTTTCTAGCCTTTTAACCATCCTCTAGATTATCCTATGAGACTTTTTCTGCTATTCAGTGTCTCCAGCTTGGATTGTGGGCATCAGGGAATATAGATGTTATGGTTGCATTGTCACCAAATACCATACCTGTATTCCATTTTGTCAATTCTAGTTCACCTCTGGAATCCTTTCTGGAGGTCTTCAGGGAACCTCTAATGGACTGTGTACCCTCTGTGGTCCCAACTACCATCCAGAGTACACATTAAGTATATTCTGTCTGTATGGCTTTGGTGGGCTTTTTTTTTTGCTTTTGGTTTTTTAATATTTTTTTTCTTTTCAGAAGATTGCCTTTACTTCCTAATATGTTGTTAGCATTTGTTTCATCAGGCAATCTGGACTGCATCACTATTTTATCTTCTTTGTCAGTGGTTAGTGCATTTTTTTTTCCCTTGGACATTGATACTAATACCAAATAGTTAAATTCTGAAAACTGAATCATACAGAGCTCCAGATAAAACTCAGTTCTTTTTAAAAAGTCCAGATTTATAGCACTTCCAATTTATAACTTAATTTTTAAAATACTTAACATAAATTGCATTCATTTTTTATTATACTGGTTTCTGAATGAAAACATATAGTGACACCAAATGAAATTCCATACTGAAGATTATTTTATTGACATACTAAGCTTTAAGCACTATATTTAGACCCTCATCTCCCTTGTATCCAAGGCTGCTTGGATAAGATCTATTTTACATAAATTCACTTTGAACATACTAATTTTTCATTCCAGAAACTCTGTCTCAGCCTCCACTATGTAACCTATCTGTTTTAGGCAGGCATCTGCTAATTTCAGTCACTCCACTTTCCTCTTTATAAGCAGTATTGTCAGAAAGCTTTTACACAGATATGTACATATTTTACATTTTTAAAGATTGCCAGAATTTGCGGCCCTGTTCTCAAAGTCCAAAATTCTCCCTTTCATCTTCAAGGCTTTTTACTGTGGTCCTTTGGCCAAAGAGTGTTTTTCACATAATTTTCATCTTCCATGCAGAGCACAAAGCTTCAGCATTCTGGAACATCTGCACTGGCGCTTAAGGAGCAGCCTGTCAGGTGAATGCAGTGACCAAAGACACAACCACCCCTCTCCTCTTCTCTGCAAAGTGCATTTCACCGATATGAATTGTGTAGGGAGCAAAAACACCAAAAGCAGTCTAGCAAAAAACCACAAAAAGTCCTGAACAAGTAGAAAAATGGGAAGACAGCAACCAGCCAAGCCCAACCACATCTCTAGCCATCTCCCTCCTCTTCTCAGAAGTGCAAGAACAAAGGAGGCAATACTGACAGATTTGTGAATGAAGACACAAATTTTGATGAAGCTGTATGGCTTGTGTGTATTCTACCATGAATACATGATACACAGACCTTGTTTGAGCTGCACATACTGCTTTTGTGCCAAGTGTCTTACCTCCAACATCCATGCTTTGTCCTCAGGGTACCAAACAAAAAATGTCCACTACAGTCAGGAGTTTTAGAATAATTGCCTAAGGAGTTCTCTGATCCACTAAAATGGTTTTTAAATAAACCTCAGGCTCCTGAGGATGTTGCAGAGGAAAAAAAAGTCAATCTCATGCCAGGAAAAGCTCAGGAAACAATAATCCCCATGAAACTTGGCTTAGCAGCCCAGGGTCTAGGGCAGGTGGAAAAGAAAGATTGGAAGGGATACTTGTAGAGAGAGATAAGAAGATGTACATTTCCCAGTGGAACATCTAACATCTCCCTGCAGTATTTTGTTTTCTCTTTGACTGAAAAGTGGAAAATATCCTTAGCTAATCATTTCTGGAAGAAATGGGAGACTCAGAGTTCAACATATGGAGAAACTCTTTGGTTCCAATAGTCTACTTTTCATGTGCATGTCTGAAGCTGCCAGACACATGCTTCCTTCACAATAAAGTATTTCATCTGACTGCTGGTCTTCCTTTTCTTTTTCTTCCCTTGAGACTGGGTGGTGGAGGGAACGCTTCATTACAGAGAGGAGAGGTTTTGTTTTCTTGCACTTTTTTTTACTCCAATCTGTTGTGTATAATAAGGGCTCTTATTCAACTTGCCCTGGAGAGTACTTACCAGATATCAAATATAACAGTTACAGTAAATTCACGAATACAAGCCGCACTGACTATAAGCCGCATCTCTGGGTGTTGGCAAATATTTTGGTTTTTGTCCATAGATAAGCCGCACACGAATATAAGCCGCTCTGTCGTTCTCAGCGAGGACCCGCGTGCAATTATTAACAGAACGGCGGGAGGGCGGGGTTTACTGGCTGAGCTAAGGCTGTGCAGGCTCGGCCCGCTAGGGGCCGCTGACGGGGCCAGGTGGTCCAGCACGGTGCTGCAGCTCGGGGCCGGCCGCCGCTGCCCCTGGGCTCGGTCACCCCGGGTCGGCGCTGCCCTGCTGTGGCAGGCAGGGACGGAGCTTCCCCTGCTCCTACGGCAGCGGCGGCGGGCGGGGACGGAGCTTTCCCGCGCCCGTGGCGCCGGCGGCGGGCAGGGACGGAGTTTCCCCGCTCCTGCCGCGGCGGCGGCGGGCGGAGACAAAGCACCCCGTCGGCTCCCCGAGCCGCGGCAATGGCTGCGCGGGGCTCCCGTCGGCTCCCCGGGCCACAGCAATGGCGGCGCGCGCTTCCCCCCCCCCTCCCTGGGCCGCAGCAATGGCGGCGCCGGCTTCCCCCCCCTTCCCCGGGCCGCAGCAATGGCGGCGCCGGCTTCCCCCCCCCCCTCCCCGGGCCGCAGCAATGGCGGTGCCGGCTTCCCCCCCCTCCCCGGGCCGCGGTAGGGGCGGCCCGGGTCCCCCCTCTCCTCCCCGAGCTGCAGCAATGGCGGCGCCGGGCCCCCCCCCCCGTCTCTCCCCTGGGCTGTGGCAGAGGAGGAAAGAGAGCTCTCCCGCCTCTCTCCCCGCCCCCCATTCTGCCTACACGGAGCCAGGCTCCACCCGCGGTGCAACAAAGTAGCGATTTGTAACAATCGCAAAATGCCGACTTTGCAGCTGCTCGGCTCAGCACTCTGGCAGGCACTTCTGAGGTTGTATTAGCCGTTCCTGATTATTAGCCGCATTTCCGGTTTAGGAGCAAAATCTTAGTCAAATTGGTGCGGCTTGTATTCGTGAAATTACTGTAATTGGATATGTGACTTTAATCTTAAACCACCTGCTTTGACTCTGTTTTGGTTAAACCGTAACAGGCATTAGTCTCAGTGCAGAAGTGGATATTTTTGGAAGCCACAAGAAAAATGTCAGTTTTCATGTTACACAACATATGGCTCTTCTGAATTGTTTTGGTTTTGGTTTAGGATGTTTTATAAATATACTTGGTCAAAAAGGATGCTATTTTTGTGTCTTCATAACCAAAGAACATCTGAACAATTCCAGTTGAAGCTTCCCAGGTGTTTACTTCATGCTGTTTCATGTTGCACATAAACAAGTAAAAATAATGGAAGCATAATTCATTTAACACACTTCTGTGCACATCCATATTCCAAAATCTCTTTAAGAAGAAAAGAGGAGACTCTAGACTCCTGGGGCTATTAACCTGCATATTATCAAAGATAATTAATTCCAACATTCAGACCTTGCATAACAGGGATGAAAATACAGGGAGATATATTACAAAATCAGCATAGTTTGGGAGTTTTTTGCTGTTGCCATTTGGATGAGACCAGCCCCATTGCAGTTCTAAGCAGACTGTGACACTTCTTGGCATAGAGTTTCAGACTGGTTAATGGCAAGCTGATAGCTAGGTCTCACGGATTTAATAAGGAGTGATGTGCTTGGTTTTGTTCAGCAATTTCTCTTTATCATGACTGAATAGTGGGAAAATTTAAGCAGCAATAGCTCAAACTGAAAAAGGTTTTAATACACCTTGTATTTGCTCATAAGTTTTCAATAAATATTTAAACTGCATCAGGATAATCAGTGCATTAAGCTTCATTCCAGTGATCCACCTGTTTCACCTATGGCAGTAGACAATACACAGGCTTATTAGGCAAAACTTGCTAAATAGATAAAAAGCAACCTAAAGGAAACTTTTTCCTATATATGTTGAGTAGGAAATGAGTTTACATGTTCAAGGTGGAAGATACATACCTATTGTCAGCCTTGATTTAATTGTATATTACATTTGGCACACAATTTTACCTATGTAGCCTGGCATCATAGTTGTTAAGCACTAAGCAATGCCTGTGATGGAATTAGCTGCACTGGTAACTTCTTTTTTTTGTTATCTGGCTAAAAGGGGCTTAGAGCTACTAATAAGAATGTCAGATGATTTCTTCTGTCATGTGCAGTTTTTTCCCAGAATTGACTGCTTCTCATTCACTGAGAATTCAATAGAGAGAAAAGCCTCCATTGCACCGGGTTTGTTGGTAGGATCTGGATGCCAAGGGGATTCATGCTGGAGCATTCTGTGCCTGAAGGGGATGCATCCTGTGGAAAGAACTCATGCTGGAGCACTTCCTGAGGAAGGACTCACACCAAAGAAGTTTGTGAAGGACTATCTCCCATGACTGGAGCAGGGGGAGTGTGTGAAGAGTCATATCCCTGAGGAGGAAAGAGCAGCAGAGAACAATGTGTGATGGACTGACCTGCCCACAGAGGCTGAGAATTCCCCATTCCTGGATGAGAAGTTGTGGTTGTGTATTTTCTTGGAGGAGAGAGTAATACAGCAGCTTTGCGGGGGTATCTGATGTCCAACTGGGGTCAACATATCCCCCCCACCCCATGGAATCATCTAATGTTTGGGATTGGAGGGGAGTTCAAGGTCATCTAGTTCCAACTCTCTTGTCATGGCAGGGACACCAGTCCTCTACCCATCTGTGTGACCCCACTCTGGACTCACTCCAGCAAGTCCATGTCTTTCCTGAGCTGAGGCCCTCAGAGCTGGACGCACTACTCCAGATGGGTTATCACAAGCGGCAAGCAGAGAGGCAGAATTACCACCTCAACTTGCTGGACACACTGCATTTGGTGCAGCCCAGGGCACCTGGGTTTTCATCCATGGTGCTCTTGGGGTTGTTCTTGGAGTGCAGCACCTGGATGTGACGCAGAAGATGTGTGGAACTTTCCCATGGGGTGGGATGTGCATTTTGCCATGATGCTGTAAGGAGGTTGAGGCTCCTCCTGAGGCAACTGGAACAACCATCCCTTCACAGACACAGCCTTTTGTCCCAGCAGAAGTTGAATGTGATGAAAATCTCCCAGGTATTACCCATGTGATGATTATGAATAATTGGAAAAAGAAAGTAGAAATGACAGGAATTTAAAAATCTGGCATGTCTCTTCGTAATTTGCAAAGCAACACCAAGTCCAGCTGATAACACAGAGACAATCCATAGCTTTGGCTTGCCAGAAACAGAGGCAGGAATCAGCAACCTGAATTATGTAAAGTCCATCAGGTGCTGGCACTGGTAAAGAGAAGGGAAATTTCAAATAAATAAGGTGAAATGGGAAGACTTCCTTAGAGCACATGTATAAAATTTAATTATTGTTAAACTAGGGACCCAAGCATGGCTTTTCATTTTCAGCTCCCTGCAAGATTGATTTGACTTGTATATAGTGAGGGACTTCAGTCTTTTGTAGCCACCTGGAGCAGGGGACCAGCAAAGGCCAAAATATTTCCCTGTCCAGGTGGCCCTCATAAATATTGCAGTGGCATTTATTTTCTTTCATTTACTTTGGCATTGCTTGGGCACTGCTTGATTAAGTGGTGTGTAGGAACTGATACGCCCAGAGATAGACAGCCACATCTGCTAACCATTTGAATTAATTATTACACCTGTACCATAAAACACATGTTAATAAAGTGTTGGTGAACAGGTTCAGGTTGCAGTTTTTAAAAGGCCCAAAGAAAGCACAATGTTAGTCATATACAAGGATGAGCCAAAACTTTTGCTGATAAGACGCTGCAGGTTCCAACCACATCCAAGGAAGAGGCAACATCAGATATGCATGAAAAATAAATCACACTCAGGAGGAAAGTGAATATCCTGGCAAGCTATGCCTTTGTAGTCTATTGGCTAGAAGGTGAGCGACAGTACACATTCTTTCTTTCCTTCTTTCTTTGCTGTTAGATGTAGAAGGAAAGAAATCATTAATCACTCTGCAGGATACAGCACTTAAATGGGTGAAGTTGCTGAAGGGGTCTGGTTAGCATCAGCCGATTTTTCATTTCCTTTCAGTGGGGACAGTGTGGTACTCTGGAATCCCTGGAGCCCAGGAGCATGAATGCAGGTATTGAATTTTCAGGAGGAGACAATTAAGACCAAGCACGTGAGATGCAATCATATTTAAATTAATTCAGATACCTCAGCTGAAGACCTAAACCCTCTGCCCTTTTCCTTTTCGGGAGGCATATCTGTGAGGGCTTTACTGGGCTGGCATTAATCATTAATCATATGAGCCTTGTGTCAGTTATGACGGAACACAATGGAGCACTGTATTTATTATTTCTTCCCCTGAAAAGGGTTACCATATTCTTCCTGCCTGTGGAAAATAATTTTCCTCAACAACCTCTGCAAACATCTTTTTACCTGTTTTTTACAGTTTGTTATTCTGACATGGACTGAAGTCAGAATGAAGTGAATGTGGGCCCTGAGCCCAGTGCCAGTTCATTATTATTTTCCAGATATCTCCTTACTCAATCTGTCTTCGATCATGATCTGCAGATGAACTGAAGAAAGGGCATAGGACCATTGTGAGGATACTTCAGTGTCATCTCACCTGCAACCCTTCTCACTCTGGGCCTCATGTATGATTGGTGCTGGTGCTTACCTGGTATCTTATCTGATAGGTGGTAATACCCATCACTGCAAATACCACTAACAAAGGGGCGCATCTTGGGCTGCTCTGATGTCCAGCACCACTGGGCAATAGTGTATGGTGAAGGAAGTTTTTCCAAAAAGAGGAAGTCAGAGCATGCACCTGTCCCTTAAACCTGTTCAAACAATATTTCACTGACAAACCCAAGAGTTCAATATATTTGGTCCTCACCTGCATCAAATGCTCCAGCCAAACACTTCCCAAGCTGAGTTTGACACTGAGAGATTGGCAGAAGATTCATAACTCAGGCAAAAAAACCCTTTCCACTGGGGAATGACAACTTCAAAAGGGGAATAAGTCTTTCATGTCATCACAAGCCCACCTCCAGACTCTTATTAGAATGCTGGCAGCAAAGACAGTTTGTAAGATGTAGTAAGTCTACATTTGGGAAGGTCCTGCAAAGGCAGTCTGGCCATCCAAAGTGAAGGATGCTCTTTCAAAGAGATTTTTCATTAATCAGGACAAAAATATTAAGTTAAATGTCTGCCACCTCTGCCCTAAGAAATATTTGTATGGAAATATGGCAATCTAAAAGGGAAAGGAGTATGGAAATGTGAAATACATTGGGATATAATTTTAAGAAATAGCCCATGATAAGTCCGGTAAAGCTATTTATCTTGACATGTGTGTTTCAGTGTCTGAGACTTACTTTCCCCTGTAGCCTCAATTTAAGATTTTGTGGTATTTACCTGTATATGCATATACTTCAACACTTTGGAAGACTGGAGTTAAAATTAGTGTTTAATTTTCTTTATTTTCAAGCCATACTTCTGCAGTGTTTTTCATACTACTATCATTAATGTACAATTTTGTGGCTACTCTGATCATTTGAGTTCTGTCCAGGTAATAGGTGCCAGTTGCAGTGTATAAATTGCAGCACATGGAAACTACTGATACAATAACAGCATTCATTTTTCTGTACTGGAATAATCCTTGGAATGTATTCATTTCAAGCTATTGTTTAGATTTACTATCCAGCTCCACCTTCTGGTAAACTTGAATTAAATCTGACTTCAAGTTTCTTTCTACTTGCAAATTCTGAAAGCAGGTTTTTTCCTTTGCAACTATGCTACTGATCAACACTTAAGGATGAATTATACTGACCTGCATTAACCTTGCAAGTCACTGAATTTGTACCCTGCTGCCTTTTTCAGGGATACATGAAATGAAAGCACCTTCAGAGTAAGCTTTCAAGCTTTAAGGGAGATCATCTGCATTCTCAAGTCATGAAATTTCTGATTTGAGACATCTCTTCATGAATAGGTCCCAGACTCCAAAATTACACAATTGCTTCCTTAGACTTGTACTGACACAGTTCTTTTAATCTTAGCTGCTTTTGAAAAAGAATGCACAAATGTGTCTAATGAGAAATCCATTCATTCTCAAAGAGTTTCTCAAAAAAGATAAGCATGAATGTGTTACTCAAAACTGAGCATAACTGGGTTTACTTTTAAATTGCTCATTTATCCCTTTGTTTCTTATCCCTTTTGAAAAAAAACAAAGAAAGAAAGTAATCAGACAGTTCGATGCTACATCCAAGGGACATCCAATACTACTGATTTATGAAGTACCTAGGAGACTTGCATGCCTGCCTCGGCATGGTGATGCTACAAATTTCAAAACCAGTTATTTAATTAATCAATTTATCCAGGCTCCTATCTATGATGTTTGGGGTTTTTATGCACCCTTCTTGCCTGTGCATTTGCAGGTTCTTTGTGTACTTCTAGTACATAAGCTGTACCTCTACTAATAAACTAGGGCTCAAGAATTAGCCAACAACCATCTGTAATGTTAACTTTTGGTACACACACAGACACAGCTTCCACAAACCAGCTAAACCCTCATGGACAAAGTCAAGGCACAGTTTAAGGGACAGCACAGGCCAGTGAGAACTTACCACAGGTATTTTGGGCAGTGGTAGGCATACCACTCCACAGCTAATTTTATTTTTAAGGATTGGCATTGTATATGGCTCTTTTTTTCTGTTCCTCAGAATATAGAAGACTGGCAGCCTGGCTCATCTTGTGACTGGGCAGAAGGTGGATCAGGACACACAGACTTGGTATGCTACCTTGTACAAACCACATGTAAAATGATGCTGTTTATTCCCACTTACTCCCCATGAGCAGACCACCTCTGTGTCTGGCTACGACCTACAGTGTGCTAAGAAAGGTCTCTTCATTATGCCAGTGTGGAGATTGCAAGCTTTTCAATATGCAGAAGGCTGAGGACGGTGTGCATTTTAATTTATTTTCTCTTGAACCAAATCCTTATCTTCTTTCTGTGTTTCTACTCAAGGAGTGTTTAGCTGCACTACAGTTAGTGGAGGTCTGCCTGAGTAAGAACTACACATTTGTCCTCTTACTGAAAAAAAATCCTATTGTTTCTTGCTTGTGTTACCATAAGGCATAAGATGTCTGTTTTTCAAGCAAAGTCTCATAGGTCTGAGGACGAAATGAAAACACAGTTCCGCCCTTTGAAGTGATCATAAGGCGAAACACAATGGGCAGTTACAGACAGATGAATGAGCACACAGACATGAGAGACAGCGCTGGGCAGTGTGATGGGCTGCAACCTAACCATTGGCACCATAGGCATCACTTGAAGGAAAACAATTGGGAAGAGAACTCAGCCAAGAGAGACATTTTATTTGCAGAGGAACTTGCATCTCAGCACTTGGTGACCGTCCAGCCAGAACAAAAACCGGAACTGTTGCAATGCTGAGTGAGAAGGGGCACAGAGCCCCTGCTGGGGACATTCTCCTGGCGGGCTGGCCCTCACGGGACTTGCACGAGGTTCCAGTTGCAGTGAACTGGCACATGCCAGCAACCACAAAAACACTTCCATGACAGTTTTTCCAGCCAGTGAGGCTTGAAAGAGAGTGATGGAACAGATTTAGTCTTCTATTACAGGGAATGACTCCAGGAATGAGAGGCAAAAAAGTAGAAAATGTGGTCATTATATCTGAAAATGTAATATACAGGCACTATGGTATGGCACCATAGTCTGGCCAAAGATCCAATAGCTTCTAAGTGAATGAGAGATGATGGATGGTGTAAGAATTGACTGCAGACAGCTAAAATGGATAGGCCAGTTCCAACCCCAGACAGCACCACAGGCTAGGGGCAGAGTGGCTGGGAAGTTACCCAGAGGAAAAGGACCAAGGGGTGCTGGTGACAGCAGCTGAACATGAGCCAGCTGTGCTCAGGTGGCTGAGAAGGCCAATGGCATCCTGGTCTGTATCAATCAGTGCGGCCAGCAGGACCAGGGCAGGGATTGTCCCCCTCTAGTGCTGTGTCCAGCTCTGCAAAAACATTGAGGGGTTGGAGCGAGTCTGGAGAAGGACAATGAAAATGGTGAAAAATCTGGAGCACAAGTCCTGTGAAAAGTGGCTGAGGTAGTTGCGGTTTAGTGTGGAGAAGTGGAGGCTCAGGGGGGACCTTATTGCTCTCCACAACTCCCTTAAAGAAGCCAGGTAGGAGTTGGTCTCTGCTCCCAGCAACCAGCGACAGGGCAAGGGGAAATGGCTTCAAGCTGTGCCAGGAGACATTCACGTTGGACATGAGGAGGAATTTCTTCACAGAAAGGGTTGTAAAGTATTGGAAAGGGAGGTGGCAAAATCATCATCCCTGAAAGTGTTGAAGAAATGACTGGATGTAGCACTTAGTGCAGTGGTTTAGTTGATATGGTGGTGATTGGTCAGAAGTTGGATTTGATGATCATGGAGGTCCTTTCCAACATTAATGATTCTACAATTTAGTGTAGAGGTACAGAATAAACAGGGGAAGGTTGCAAACAACAAGTGACATGGTCACAGTAGCAGTCTGTGAACACAGAAATGCAAACTGACAGAGCTGGGATGAGTTTATCTGTGTACATGGAAACTCAAATCCCCAACACACTGTGCAAAGTGTGTACATGTTCTGAATGGGATTCATGACTCACAGGCTCTGCCCAGATGGACTCTGAGTGACCAGTAGAATGGTGATGCTCTCCCAAAGAATTGGAAAGCAAGTTTTAGTCAACTTGAATTCAAGCTATTAATTAACTGTAGAAGTGCAGCTAACACAAGTGAGATTTTAAATTGGAAGGGAGAGTGATTTTTCTCTAGCAGTTGCATGAATTGCTGACATGGAGTGATTTGTGTGGAGACGCTCAATGGATTTGTGCCTTTGCCTGACTAGAAATTTGAGGGATTTTTACATTGAAAGAGGTGTCAAAAAGGATCACATTCATAAGGAAACTTGAGTCTGACTGGACTCTGTCCAGAGGAACGTTACCTCTGAATTCAAATATCTGCAGGATATCTTTATCCAAGGGTGTCAAAAAGAGCACAGAATGATCAGCCAACTCCACTACAAGACTGAAATGGCTGGGACATTTCCTCTTTGACAGCTCCTCTTTCCCTTGAGTGGAAGGAGACTGACCCAAAAATACCCTGAAAGATGATGAAAAGGAAACTGCTTGGGCATGGTTTCTCCTTGCCTTTCCTTGCTTTTTGCAGCCTCTTCCTCTGACTTATCTTTCCTTTTTTTAAAGTTTCAGTCCTGGCAAACAATACGAAGAGGTTCCAGACTGGCAGTGATGTATCAGACATACAGGCGAATCAGAAAATCAGGGTTGCATCTCCTTTAGTTGCTAGTACATGTTCACTTCAGAAATATAGGTGGAGACCACAGTTTTCTTTCTAAGATCCCACTCTTCTCATAAAAAAAAATTAGATGACCTCTGCAAAGGATTCCCTGTTGACTTCATTTTAATCTACATCACTTTGAAGGTTAGTAGGAGAGTTGTTTGCTGATCCACAAATTTATTCTCATTGGTAATCCAGTGCCTTTTTTTTGGCCTATAATGACAATAGTTACCAGTCCAAAAAGTACTTCATCTTGCTTTTTATTTCTGTTAGAGTTCAAATGTCTTACATCCTATGCAGAGACCCATTACACTTAAAAAAATTTAACTCTTTTCTTCAAGCCTAAATGGAAGTTTCCACACATCTAATGAGTAACAGGATACAAAAATTAGAACTGTGATTAAAAAACCACAACTTGTAATCTGTCACAGTATTCTAAGTTTCTTTGTGTTTAGATACTCAGTTCAAAAATTGTGCATGCTAGACCTCTTAGTGGTTAGGGAAAACAGTGGGGAGTTACTAGTCTGGAGCCAGAGGGTGTCTGATTTTCATTGCAAGCTGGAATATCCAAGGCAGGATTTGGAGAAGCCAAAAGTCCTTCAGAATAATTTTTCTGTTTTGCAAAATAAACAAAGGAGGATTCAAATTAAAGCAATGCTGGTGCAGATTCCCATAGGAACACACAGCATATTCTGGAGGAATCCTGGGGGTCTTTTCTGCTCTGATTTATATCAGCAGGCTAAACACTTTTTATTATTTACCAGCTGCCAAGGACCAGCAGAATCTACAGGAATAATACGATTCAGTAATCTACAATACATCTGTTTCTTGGTTACCTTGTCATTTCCCCAGCTCTGTGCTCTCATGATCTCTGTGGATATGATCTGATTGACTTCCTCAGCAGGAGAAATGAAATCCAGTACAATGCCCTGCCTCCTGGCACTTCTCTGTCCTGCAACAAACTGATTTTAGAACAGCTGAGATATGGTCCCTACAGAGCAGATAGTTACACCAATGCCTTACACCACTCATCATGTGTTGTATGAAGACAAACTGTGCAACTGTGATATAAACTATGATATATGATATTGTTACACTGGAGTAACTGCATCCACAACCATAGCATGCTCTACCAATTTAACTGTGCTGAAATAATCAAATCAGTGCCAAACACAAATTCAGGCACATTCTTAGAAATCCTAACCTTAAGCAGGGAGTTCCCTATTTCTTAAACCCTGATCCAGATGAAGAGGAACATTTCACCTCCAGTTCCACATCTGCCTTGACACCTCATAATGACCAGCTAAGATCCCCGGTGTCGGCCTGGGAACCAAGAAAGCAGCCAGGATTTTTCTCAGGCTGTTTTAACTTTGCTCTCAGGCTTCTCAAGGACAGAAACTCAAAACAAAGTTTGTAATACCTGCAGTGCACGTGACTTCAGTCATGGAGTGTGTTTCTAAAGGGGGGTCTTTTTCTCTGCCCAATGAACTGTCTGTAAATTGTTTTCCACTATGTACACTATTTAAATCCATGATTTCCTTCAATAAATGCTCTTTCTTGCTCCTGTAAGAGAGTGCCATGTTACTGTGTCTTTTCTCTGCTCGGAACCACGTACAGTAACACTCAGGGCAGCTAGGGGGAAGTGCTATTCTTCTGGATATTTTTTATTTTACAAGATGCATCTGGATCAGCACATTCCTGCTCCCCTTACTCTTCTTCCTCCAGTCTCTTCACCTGCATGGCAAGCTATTAGGAGCTCTGCTCATCTTACATGACAGCAAGACTCTGTACTGCACTGAAGCCTCTGGGCAACCTCTTAACAACCTGTGATTTTATTGTCTTCTCCACCTAGTCCACTGCTTTGTGCACACAGGGAAAGTACAGTAAATTCACGAATACAAGCCGCACTGACTATAAGCCGCATCTCTGGGTGTTGGCAAATATTTTGGTTTTTGTCCATAGATAAGCCGCACACGAATATAAGCCGCTCTGTCGTTCGCAGCGAGGACCCGCGTGCAATTATTAACAGAACGGCGGGAGGGCGGGGTTTACTGGCTGAGCTAAGGCTGTGCAGGCTCGGCCCGCTAGGGGCCACTGACGGGGCCAGGTGGTCCAGCACGGTGCTGCAGCTCGGGGCCGGCCGCCGCTGCCCCTGGGCTCGGTCACCCCGGGTCGGCGCTGCCCTGCGGTGGCAGGCAGGGACGGAGCTTCCCCTGCTCCTACGGCAGCGGCGGCGGGCGGGGACGGAGCTTTCCCGCGCCCGTGGCGCCGGCGGCGGGCAGGGACGGAGTTTCCCCGCTCCTGCCGCGGCGGCGGCGGGCGGGGACAAAGCACCCCGTCGGCTCCCCGAGCCGCGGCAATGGCTGCGCGGGGCTCCCGTCGGCTCCCCGGGCCACAGCAATGGCGGCGCGCGCTTCCCCCCCCTTCCCTGGGCCGCAGCAATGGCGGCGCCGGCTTCCCCCCCCTTCCCCGGGCCGCAGCAATGGCGGCGCCGGCTTCCCCCCCCTCCCCGGGCCGCGGTAGGGGCGGCCCGGGTCCCCCCTCTCCTCCCCGGGCCGCGGTAGGGGCGGCCCGGGTCCCCCCTCTCCTCCCCGGGCCGCGGTAGGGGCGGCCCGGGTCCCCCCTCTCCTCCCCGGGCCGCGGTAGGGGCGGCCCGGGTCCCCCCTCTCCTCCCCGGGCCGCGGTAGGGGCGGCCCGGGTCCCCCCTCCCCCGGCCGCGGTAGGGCCGGCCCGGGTCCCCCCTCTCCTCCCCGGGCCGCGGTAGGGGCGGCCCGGGTCCCCCCTCTCCTCCCCGGGCCGCGGTAGGGGCGGCCCGGGTCCCCCCTCTCCTCCCCGGGCCGCTGTAGGGCCGGCCCGGGTCCCCCCTCTCCTCCCCGAGCTGCAGCAATGGCGGCGCCGGGCCCCCCCCCCCGTCTCTCCCCTGGGCTGTGGCAGAGGAGGAAAGAGAGCTCTCCCGCCTCTCTCCCCGCCCCCCGTTCTGCCTACACGGAGCCAGGCTCCACCCGCGGTGCAACAAAGTAGCGATTTGTAACAATCGCAAAATGCCGACTTTGCAGCTGCTCGGCTCAGCACTCTGGCAGGCACTTCTGAGGTTGTATTAGCCGCTCCTGATTATTAGCCGCATTTCCGGTTTAGGAGCAAAATCTTAGTCAAATTGGTGCGGCTTGTATTCGTGAAATTACTGTACACTGTATAACACAATAATGCATATCCTTTAAAGAAAAAAAAACAACTCATAATGGAGACCTCTTTTCAAATGAGAACTAATTTTACTACTCACATATTGCTTCACCTACTTGTAATAATTTTTTGGAATTAGAACATACCATTCTTGGCTGTTTAAAACAACTCTTGAAATAGGATATTTGTTAAAATTCTTTCTGCCAGACATTTTAAGCTATACAATGCACTGCTGTCACTTCCCACAAATGAAAACTATTTGCAATGTCATAGACATCAAACACCAGGATAGACTCAAACTTCATTTACATAGACTCAGCTCATCATTTTACCCCATACAACCAGAGAATTCAAGAAAATTGTCCCAAAAGGGATCTCCAGAGATAATTTTCTCCATTCCCCTGCCTTACAAAGTATCAACTCCACCTACATCATCCCCAGTAGCTATTTTTCTCTCTGTGCAGACACAACAGGGAAAAGGAATGCCGCCTTCATTTCCTCTGGAGCCAAGAGAGATGGAGATAGGCAACACTAGAAGATGTTCAGCATACCAGTGAATGGAGAAAAACCTTTCTCAAAAGGATTTCCTATGCAAAACAGGAGATCAGAGATTTAGGTAGCTTCATGTTATGACCAGGTCAGTCTGTCTAGCTGCTACTGAAAGACATTAATCTTCTGGGTCCTAGTTCCCTTTCCTAGCTGCTCCAGTCCCAACACATTGTCATCTACTCCTGTCTTGGTGCTTACCTGATCCCACTGGAGGCTGATTCACACAACTAGTCCAGACGTAACAACAGTATTGTAGTGTTTAAACAATGCCAGATGAAACTAGGTCAAGGGGGGTGTAAAAGCAACAGCAGGATCACAGAAGTGGGAAGATATTTATGGCATGGAGGAAGAAGCAGGCCCCCCACAAACACCTTTCCTGGCTGATGTGTCTTAGGTTTAGATGGTGCCTGGAATGGCACCATCAACCTGCTCTTGGTTCTTTAGGTGAAAGATATCTGCTGAAAAAATAGCTGCCCCATTGCCAGCTACTAAGTCTGCTCCCATCCTACCCCTCCTTGCGCTACTCTGTGTGTCCGTGCATCCTTACAAGCAGCCAAGTAAAGAAACCAGGGCTAATACTTGATGGGATATGAGGAAAAGGACAAGACAGCTCCTTTTCTGTAGGGATGAAGCAGGGCTGGTTCAACGCCTGATTATAAAGTAAGTGTAGAAACCATGCCCCAGGCTGCTTGAAGGACATCTGCAGCAGAGCTAAGTCATACCTCCCAGGGCAGCCACCAACCCCTGTGGGCACTCCGATAATTAGATACCTTCCTTTCAAATGAACACCACTTGTGCCTTTTGCACCCCGCCATTAGTACACCTCTTTAAGCATTTTTAATATTATATTTTAATGAGGAACATCAGGAAAATGTTTTGTTAGCCAGCATCAGGGGAAAAATCTATCTATTTTATCTTCAGTATGGCACTGACTGCTCTCATCACCTATGGTTGATGTTCTACCTAACTACCCAGATGTGCTGGCCAAGCTGCACTTTATTATTTATTTAAAAATTCACCTAAAAAGAGGAAAAAAATGGAGGGGAAAAAGCTAGAAGTTGATATACTAAAGTTATCATTGCCTGCCATTATTGGCGACTTCATGGGCGGTATTTTTGGAGGTAAATTGATCAGGGACCAGGAACTCAGTGGTACTTTGTTAACTCCATGTTAGGGAAATGGCATGGGAGGGTTGATATGGAATAATGCCAGTCCCCCACTGCTTACCTGTCACAGATGTCTCACACAGCAAATACACCAACTATTCACTATGTTTTCTTAGCACTCTGTGGGAACGAAGGACTTCTGGACTGCAAATCAATATGATTATGCAGAAGCTGCTTTATTGTTTACTTTTAGCCCTAATTATACATTCTAAGACTACTGTCCACGCAATCATGCATTTCTTGATTGGTGCCTCTATGCTGTTCACGTGCCTTGCATGAGGTCCGCAGGTACGATGATTGGTTGCTGTCCAGAACTTCGCCACCCACCTACCTTTATCTTGGGCCTTCTAATCTCGGTATTCTGTTTTTCAGTCTTTTCTCTCCCAATTTAGCACAATTTATGTTTCAGTAGCCTTGAATAATTTGAACAAGTTGCAGAAAAAGTCTCTAAAAATGGCTCATCCTGTGCACCTGTTATAAATATTGGTCTAAACTAAGAAATATACAGAAAAACAGCTAGATGTGTGAAAAAAAAGCAAAATATGCAGAAAATATGCAGGCAGCAAAACACGGAGAAAAACAGCTAATTATAGTTTGGCTGGTGCATGCAATGCAGACCACAGCCTAGACATGTTCAGATAGGTTACTATGGCCCAGACTTGTTCAGCATTACTACAATACTCCCATTGCTTCTGCCTGCAGTAAGGTGCTGTGGCATCCTACAGCCAGAGTACGACAGCGTGTGTCCAAGGTGTGATCTCTCTCAACAACCAATTGCTGTTATTGTTGTTGTTATTACCATCCGCAGTATAATTTTGCAACACTGACAAGACCAGAGTAATTTCCCGTGATGGCTCCCACCCACATTATGTGCTCTAGCACCATCACCTGCTTGTCCTCCAGGGAACTGGATCATAAAGCAAAGTTCTACAACTTACACTTTTTCAATAATATTTTGGTACCTGCAGTGACTTTTCATCTACTGCCATCTCATCTGTACAGCACAGAGCCCTAAAAGAACTTCCGGCAGTAGAAGTGGGGGAAGGGTGAGAAGCTGCAAATCTTTACTGGTAGCAGAAACTGAACACCCCAGCCATTTCTGTTCACAGCCTGTGATATAAAAAAGCTTGGTGCAAATAAAAACATGGCAGAGGGATGTTGTGTTCACAGAAAAACACATTTTTCTTTGCTTCTGTGAAGGTGCCGTGGCCTGGAAGATGAAATGCTACTGCTGAGTGAAGACTGCCTGCCTGAGCCACAGTCTAACCAAGCACTCTGCTTGGACTTGGATTTTCCTC
This sequence comes from Catharus ustulatus, assembly GCF_009819885.2. Taxonomy (NCBI): domain Eukaryota; kingdom Metazoa; phylum Chordata; class Aves; order Passeriformes; family Turdidae; genus Catharus; species Catharus ustulatus. Next base: position 28,443,813 of record NC_046222.1, on the reverse strand, counting down.
GAACCACAACCCTGCATGAATTCTAAATTATCCAGAGAAGGGAAAGGAATAAATGAGGTGTTTGTGGCGAGACAGTCTCCACTTAAATAGAACCAAAGCAACAAGGAGTTTTCGCAGGACTGTTGAAGAAAAGCCTCATGGGGCAAGGATGGGGAGGTTGGGGTGAGCTGGGAAGCAGGCTGGGCAGGGTGCTCAGAGAAGTAGAAGGGACATCTGCAAACAGTCAGTGCTGCTGTCAATGCCTTGGAGATGGGGAGATGAGCCACAGCCGTGAGGTAGAGCAGATATGGCTGTCACACCTCCCAGGCCCTGGTCAGGCCTGTGAGAGGGTGTGTCCTTGGGACAGGGAACAATACAGACTCAACCCCCTCGACCTGCAGGCAGGAGTTCTGCCAGCTGAACAAACACAAACCTTCTCTGACTAAGTACACAGAAACCATAGTCTCTGCTGGAAATTACTTTCTGCAGTCCTGGGGCCTCTCTCAAAAGCCAAGTCAGCATTTTATCCCCATCTGGGTACCAGAACTACAGTTCAAATTGCACTGTCACTTGTTAAAGGTGTCTAGCAGAACTCTTTGCTATTGGAGAATTAATTTTGTTGCAGTGGAATTGTTTTACAGCTCTGTGATGATTTCATGGAAGTTTGGAAGCCTTGGGGTGTGACCTTGAATCTACTTTCCATAATGTTTTTCTTTGCCATGTATATGTGAATATTTTTAAAAGATCATAGCGAAATGAAATGCTTTCATCTATCTACCAGAAATTAACATTTTCTAGTATATTATTTCACAGGAATATCTATATTTCAGAGGCAGAGGAGTGAATCCTGACTTACAGAATTTCTACATTAAAAAACATAACAGATACTGTATTTTTCGCATGTCCCAAAGCTATTATCCATGTGAGCCAAAACTCGATTATCTCATACTTTTAATTAGGGCAAGTAGTTCTGCACAGGTATACTCTTAGTGGAAGCAGTAATTCAGGAATGGACCAATCTTCCTAGGGAAGGTGTCTGAATCTCCCCAAATGTTTGACCTCACTATAGCCTGCAAAAATGCTAATGACTCTAATGCCTCTCACACTCTGTGCCTAATGACAGCTGCTTCTGATGCCAGTTAGATGAGATTAGGGAAGAGCTGTCTTGTGCATACTGTACATGACAGTCTATTCCTAGAGCCATATATTGCCTTTAAATTGGCTAATGCTGAATTCAGGATGGAAATGGAAAGCTATTTGTGGGAGGCTTGTCCTGAGTCCCCAGCAGGGTGTGAGAATTTTACTTAGTGCTGATAGTATGGTTATGCTGCATTGCTGACGGATGTAAAAGAGAGCTGCCAAATAGAGACTCCAGAACTATTTCCTAAATAGCAACAATAAAATTTACTGTTAGAGACTAAATCTGCACTCTTTTCCAATTTTGTAGGCAATTTCAAGCTGCCTAGGGAAACAAGGGCATAATTTGTCCTCAGAGTATCATTATGTAAGTTTTTGTACACTAAGTTCTTCATATCCACCTCACAAGACTGAAAGGGAAAACCTGGCAGGAGAGTGAGAAAGAAGAAATCAGAGAAAGAAGAAAAACAGTGGAGCGGGCTCCCTGGGAGTGGATAATGCCAGAGCGCCGTCATGTCAGACCACATCGGATCGCTGCACGCTCAGAGGTGTCTAGTGAGACCAGGAAAAAACCTTTGAAAAATCGAACTCAATTCTCACATATTCCATTCCCTTTCTGGAGTCTAGGTGGGTACTGATTTTAAAACACAAATTTTGGAATAATAGATCATCTTCTGGTTTGCCTTATCTATTTTAAACATGACACTAAATTCTTGTTAAGTCAGAAATTTCTATTGAAAAACTGTGTTGCACAAAAACCAACTCCTTTTAAGAAGCAGAATTTTCTTTAAAAGCATTTTTTTTCCCTGCTGTCTGACAAAATGTTTAAAACAAAACATTTCAAACTCTTGGAATACAAGTTACAACAGAGTGCATTCTATTTAAAATGTTGTTGATATTTATGTTGTTCAACTTTTCATTTTTTCTTGATGTATATTTGTTCTTCACTATTTCTTTCTTTTCAAATTCTTCCCAGCACTGGAAAATTTACAAGAAAATATCTACAATTTACTGCTCTTTTTCAAAGCTGATGAAGTTGCATGTTCACAGTTTCATTTTCAATTATTTTCCTCCTTAAACCAGTTTTTCTAATTTTACATAGTTCTAAAAAGTCATATGAATCAAAATTAGAAACTAAAAAGTGAAATAAAAACATTGACATTCTCAATGTTGTTTGCTTTCAGTGATCTAAATCAAAAACAGCAAAAGAAAAATTTTGGGGGGAGAAATACAAGTGTATAAACATTAAGAATTGTAAAACATTCTTCACCTGAAGGAGAAGCAATTTTGTATTTGACACTTTCATGTGAAAAAGTTTGGCTGTTTGTGTAATGGCTTTAATCCACACACATGTTTTTGCAGTAAAAAAATCAAACCAAAACAAAAAAGAAAGGTCCATTCAAAGCCACTCCAATTTTCTCCAGCATGAGTGGAAATTGTCCTTCCTGGTGCCCATAGCAGGTACACTTTTTTATTGTACAAACAGAAAACACATCTACCCTTCGTACATACTCTCTTCTTTCGTAGGAGAGTATTTTTAAAAGAGGAATGTACATAATAATGTTAGGAGTGCATAAGAATTAAATCTCCTTCAGTTTTATTTTCACATATGCTGAGTGGCAAAGTCATATTACAGACAAGTCATATTAAAAGAAAAAAAAAATATATGTCTGCTAGTACATTCTCATTGGTATTTTTTTATTTACATACTTTCTAATAGGGTTTTATGCTTGGCAATCCAACCTGGTTTTAACTTGCACCCTCCAGAAACTATATTTGTCTACAGTCTGTCTCTCTTGTTGGTCACAAGGAAGAATTTGTTTTCAGGCAATTTTTAGGTCCCCTCTGCCCTCCTGTTGCAATTCAATTATATTATATTGGGAGGTTCTAACTGGTATTTCCAACACTGGACTCCTCTACTGGGGAAAATCTTGGGCTCTATATTCCTTCTTCTGTATCTTCAGCTAGACAAAAATTAAAATTATTTCTAAGAAAGACTGCAAGACATATTTGTCTCCTTTAACTTCTTAATTCTGGTTTATCCTATCATGTCAAGGTAAAGAATATGTTGATTACAATCTCAAGATTATAGAGAGATGGTACAACAAATAAACTAAAGAATATTAATCCCTTTATCCTTCACTTTTTTGCTATCTTTACTAAATTTCATACTTATCATCCTGCAACACAAAGCCATTATTGAGAAATTTTTATCTTTTCCTCATACTGTTTTCCTTGTATCCATACTTGCCTCTTTGCCTATTTCCTGTTTTCTTTATTTCCAGCTATTAGGTTGAAAGAGTTGTACAGGACCTTCACACAGAGACAGTTTTTGCCATCTATAGCTGAAAGCCTCTAAACACTTCCTTGTTAATTTTTATTGGTGTATTGGTTTAGAGGAATAACTTCAGTTGATATTTCTATCTGTGTAGACTGGAAATTCATGTCATAACCACAGTTATAATCTTCATCTTAATAATTAATTAATCAACCTGCTTCTATTTTATCCCCAAATCTCCCAGGAATATTTTTCACAGTATAATGTTCAGTTTCTTGTGGTATACCGAATCAGAAATAAACATGACCTGCCATCATAATATCACTTGTTTATCTCCTGTGTCATGATTTATGGAGAATTGGGAAATTAAGGTTGAAGAAATCAATATTTCTTTTGGAGGACTCCTTTGCCTCCCCACCCCACAGCTGTGAGATCCTGGGGAAAATCACACAGCAGATCAGATGCTGGTTCATCTGCAGCCAGTAACAGAATATTTTGGGCAAGTGTATATCCCACCAGGTCAGCTGCCAATATTTTGCTCTTGCTTTTCAGTGAGCAGGCAGGCATGAGATACTCTAAGACCCAACTTGCACATTCAAACTAAAGCTTAATTTGGCCACATTGCAACATCTGTGTTGTGTTGAGTCCAGTATCTCTCTGTGCTACCAGGGTCAAACTCATCTATCGTCACAGGCAGTAGTTTGGAAGATGGCAACTGCTGCTGCCTCTGTTCCAAACTTACTGACAAAAAGAAAAGAAAAAAAGGACTAATTCATATTTTTAAAAGGTGTTCAGTAGATGAGGCTACCCTTCTAGGCAGAATCAGGCCAAGTTTCTCCCCAGATATTTCTCCCACACACAAGGTGCATGCCCTTGAAATTTAATAAAGAGAGTAAATGACACTCCATAATTTTTGTCCCAAGCACTGACTGAAAGGTGACATTACACAATAAGAGTAAATCTCCTGCTCTGCTTATACCAGCCAAGAACCCAGAGACATTTCTGCCATAACTCCCAAACCAAAATAGCAATTGGTGAAATACAACCTGCATGCTGTTGTTAAAAACAGTGTGAGTATTGTAGTTAATGCTTGGCAGCGAGCTGGGGAGCCAAAGTTCACCAGAGGGGCCCCGCTGGGGATTCCTGGGTGCACTGCATAAATCTCTGCTCCACTCCCTGTCACTGAGATGCCGTGTACGGGAGCACCCCGAAAAATATGCCCCAGGCTCCCAGCAGCAAACAGCAAGCACACATCATAGCCCAGAATAAATAGCATGGATGCACATGTCCTCTGCATGCATGCATGCACAGAGAGCAAGGGGCAGCTCTTCACTTGATGTGACACATCATCAGTTCTTCCTTTGATGCAACAGATAACCTTGATCAGATGATTGTTAACCAATTACTAAGACTCATTTGGCTCTTACTGGGGTTTTATGTCTGATAATCATGACCTGATCCTTTCAGTCTTTGCTGGCTCAGCAATCACCACAAATCTTTCCCAGTAATCTTGTTTCTGACTCAACAGCTCAGAGTCACATCTTTTAGGGAATTATTCAACCTTATTTTAAAGGTTCAGAGGGATGCAGAATTTACCTTCTCTATCCCAAAGCTAAATACATCCACTTATAAAAACCTTATTGAAAAACTGTATCTTTCATTAGATTTGAATGGTTTGGTAGTCAAATTTTGTTATACCTTTATCTGCTGGACTGAAGAGCCCTGTAATATCAAATATCTCCTATTCACATAAGTGATTATAGAACATGGTTGAATTGTTTCTTAAGTTCTTTTACAAGTGAAACAAACAGATCTCCTCTAATCTCTCATAGTAAGCATGTTTTCCAGGCCACAATCCATCCTGGCAGGAATCAAGGGGCAGCTGAAATCACAGGACATACACCTGTCCATGTCTCCTTAGGATCTGATCCCTAAAATGCTAATGTGAATATTTACAAACTAGAAAGTGCTTAGGTGTGTAACTAGACACATTCTACTTTCATAATTTTTATTCAGTTCTCAGAAAGCATTCACTGTGTTGACCACAAGCACTCCCATTAAATAGAAAATTTTCATACACCTATTCAAATACACAGACTACCTGTAAATGCAAAACTAAGCAAAATTCAAAATACCTATCCAATAGAAAATTCTGACATCTCACCTTATTTCAACCCAGCTTAAAACCTGAAATGTTAACATTTGTCAGAGAGAAAATGAAATTTTAACATAAAATGACAGAACATTGAGTTTTCATATCCTTCAGTGCAGGCATATCAGATCACCATTTCCCAAATGAAAGCACTTCCATGAGGATCAATGCTGTTGTGATTCTACATTCCCTCATCACGGTAAATGGCCTGGCAGGGACTGGAGGTTTGTAGCCTAAATGAACATTCTCAAAGCTCTTTGAAGCCTTGCTCCCTCTCCTCAGCTGGCTCATTACTTCAGGGCCAGGGAAGAATAGGGCAGCAAGAAACCTGTAGGGCACTGTGTGAAATGGGGACTTCCTGGGAGCTTAGCTCTGGGAAAAGGTTATCAGGCTAAGTTATAACACTGGCATTCAACCTCATGCTATACCAAGCTGCTCTGAAATATTTTAGGTAAGCAGAGCATAGCAGAATTGTCTGTTCCAGGTTGAAGAATGAGTGAAGTATTTCGTTCTCACGGTGCACTCTGCAGAAACTCCTGCTGGCTGCTTTTCACACAGATATATATGGACACAGACATTGCATAAGCGTCTATATGCATTCTGCACATAGAAACAGAACTGCCATGAAAACTGCAACATAAATACAAATCACAAGCAAACACACATCCTAAATACACATAGTCAGCATACCCAAAAGTCAGACTAAATATATGCCCAAAACGCCTCCAATATTAGAGGAGATGAAGCTTAGGAGAGGTTACTTTGAGAGGTTCTCTCTACTTACTATGAAGTATTTAATATCTGACTTAGACTAGAAGGTAAATTTTAATATGGCTAAAATTGTATTTTGTACACACTAACATGAGTCAAAAACACGTAAATATTTAGCTAACCTATGGATGCATGCAAGCACAAAGCATGAGTATATGGCCTTGTTACTACAAGCGCATATCCTTTTATTTATCCCGCAAACAGAAACAGAAACAGTTTTTACCAGCTCACAAAATTTAATGCAGGTCATGCTTATCCTCTTCATGCCTCTTCTTAAACTGATCACTGCAGAATCAGAAATCTACTTTTACAATGAAAATGTTGCTTTTCTGTCATCAAAGCTGTAAAGATCACATTGAAAACATGAATCTGACAGGCTAAGATAAAAAAAGGGGAAAGTGGTCAAAAGAAATCAAAATCTATCAGTTTCTCAAAAGTTATGAGTTACTTACTCAGTCTTGCTCTGTTATTTTTAACACTGTTGGCAGCACTGCAACAAGCCCATGAACATTAAAAGCACATTCACAAGGAAAACCTAAAAACATAAATACAAGTCAATATTACTGGCATGGACTCAACATATGTGTGCATATCTTACCACCACTGTGCAAATGTAGATGTACAAGCTCTACCAATGAGAGCATATTCTGCAAAAGTATGTATGTGTAACACCTGCAAATACTCAACAGGCATCCTGCACAATAGTTACACCACCACAATTATGCACACACAAACCCACACACCTACAATTTCAGAAGCACAAAACAGTATGACTTTCTGAGTAGAAGCAATGAAAATATTTTCATTTGTAATTGATACTTTGAAAGTAAATGAAAAATTTTGTTTGGATTCAAATTAAAATGTCGATTTGGGGATAGAAAAATAAATGAAATGCTTTTATGTCAAAACAATTTAAAATGACAGCTATGCTTTGCTTTCAATATGAATTGTTGTTTTGTTTTGAAAAAAGAAAAAATGCAGAATGAAAACAAAAATGAGCATTGTGTTTTAACGGGCCGACCCAAGACAAAAATACGGTTTGGAGAAAATGAAAACTGACTGGAGAAATTGTAATGAAAACATTTTCATTCAAGTTTTCTCTTGGGAACCTTTATTTTTTAGACAGTAGTAACACACACGTACAACTCACTTCTTATTCTACATACAGGTATGATCCATAAAAATATTTCCTAAGGACACACTCTGAGCCCTTTGCACAGACACAGGCACTCATGGGCACTTTGCATTTGTGCTTTTAACATGTGTGTGAGCACCTTAGTCCACGCTGGACACACACATGTGGTCTCTGTTAAGAAACCCAAGAAATAAAGCCAATTCTAGATCAAGTGAACTGTGGTCTCCTGGCTCAGGTTCTACTGCAGGTGACTCTATAAACAAAGTTTAGTGCCAATGTGAAAGAACAAATATGTTATGAATAGTTCATGACTTCCAAAAGCCCTTGTCTCATTCCAGTCCTTGTTCTAAAGCAAACCAGCAGATGGAATGAGAGCACTTCAAACCCATTCCTTGAAGTAAAATGCTGGAAATAAAGAACAGCATGAAGGCAGTAAAACAAAATAGGAAAAGGAGGGAAGGGGTAGCAGGAGAGGGGGAGAAATGCTTTAATTTACTGAGGGGAGCACTGAGAATGTAAAAAGAGTGGGAATGGAAGGAAGAAAGGGGACATCACCCTGCCTGGTCGAAATCATCATTAAGTTGCAGCAGTGGTATTAAGTTGCAGTGTGGGTGCAAGTGCTCGCAGCTCACTTCCAACTCAAACCTCCTCGGCATCTGATTCTTCCCCACCATGAGTGATTTAATGCTCTGGCGCATGCGGTTTATTTACTGCCTTTTGCTCCATTTAATTGAACACAGGGGCCTTCACACCACTACAGGTCAGTGGTGAAGCATTTGTTACCTGTGCCAGGCAGCACACTAGAGGCAGGGGAGAGGGAGGGAATTGGCCACTCCAGCGCAAAAAGCAACACTTGGAGCCTGTGCAGGGGGAATGTGCTTCACTGTGGATTCTGATTAGTTTTATGAAGCAGGAGGTTACTCTAACATCTGGAGGGAGTTTACAAGAAACTGAGACAGCACAGGCGTGATGCAGCAGACATCGCATATACAGTAATTTCACGAATACAAGCCGCACCAATTTGACCAAAATTTTGGTGGAAACCCGGAAGTGCGGCTAATATTCCGGGGTGGCTAATCTATTAACAAAATTCTAAAAGCTGCCAACACGGAAGTGAGAGCCCGCGGCAGCCCCAAGCCAAGCTGGAGCCCGGCCGGCCCCGGCAGAGGTGGGAAAGCCTGGCAGAGGCGGGGCCAGCAGTGTGGGGGGCGGGCGGCAGAGCCTGAGCCAGCAGGGCGGGGCAGGGAGGGCGGCAGAGCCTGAGCCAGCATGGCGGGGGAGCCCGGGAGAACTGGGGCTAGCAGTGCAGGGGAGCATGGCAGAAGCAGGAAGGCCGGCGGGTGGGGCTGCCTGGCAGCGGGGGAAGCCCAGCATAATCGGGGCCAGCAGCGTGGGGGAGCCCGGCGGTGCGGGGGCCTGCAGTGCCGGCCAGGGCGAGGAAACGCGGCGGCGGTGCAGACGGGAGGGGGCGGCCGGTGAGCCTGGTGGCGGCGGCGGCAGCCCTGCCGGCGGGGCGAGCGAAAGCGGCGCTCGCGAAGCACCGCCGCCGCGAGCGAAGCGCCGCCGCCGCTCGCGGAAGCGCCGCCGCCGCGAGCGAAGCGCCGCCGCCGCTCGCGGAAGCGCCGCCGCCGCGAGCGAAGCGCCGCCGCCGCGGGGCGGGCGCGGCGCTCGCGAGGCGCGGCGCTCGCGAGGCGCGGCGCAGGGCGAGCGAAAGCGGCAGCGGGGCGGGCGGCGAGCCCGGCGGCGGCAGCCCTGCCAGCCAGGCGAGCGAACGCGGCAGCGGGGCGGTGCTGACGGGAGAGGGGGGCCAGCGAGCCCGGCGGCGGCGGCAGCACCAGCCGGCCAGCCCCGCCGAGCCGTGGCGCTGAGCTGGGCCACCCGGCCCCGTCGGCAACCATGAGCGGGCCGAGCCTTCCTGGCCCCGCCCCGAGCCAGTAAAGCCCGCTATGCCGCGATCCTGTTACTAATTGGCCAATTTGTGAAAGCTGCGCACGGATTCTCGCGACGAACAAAAGTGCGGCTAATATTCGGGGTGCGGCTTATCTATTGACAAAGACAGCAACATTGTCGAGGCACCGGGGGTGCGGCTTATAATCCGTGTGGCTTGTATTCGTGAAACTACTGTAATAGGTTTTAACACCCAGCCAGAGGTGTTAGGAGAACTTTGTTGGGAAGGATAAGGATTTGACTAGAAGGTCTCACATATATGTATGCATAACAGAAAAATCTTTGAATGTAAAAATTGGAGGAGAAATAGAACTAATAGCAAGTTTTAATATAAAATAAAAGAATTGCTAAAATAGCCAGTCTCACTGGATAACTAAAAAAACAAAGAGCAAGAGAGTTGGAAGGGGCTTTTACGACTCTGAGCAAAAGATAAATCCACCTCAAACAAAAATGTTTTTACCAAGCAAAAAGATTTTCACAAGCAAGCAAAAACCCAATGTTGCAAGTAGAAAAAAGATCTCAGAATTTTTTGCTGCAAGAAAACTAATAAACAACTTCTAGCTTAAACTGTAACATGCCAGGTTTTGGTAACTAGAAGCAGTAATATGAACATAGTAATGTTAGTAGTTATGATAGGCTGTAAGTAGTAGTAAAAGTGTTGATTAGTTATTATGTAATAAGATGCACAGTAAAGAAAGAAATATGTAACAAAATGTAACACAAATAAAACAGAGCTTCAGGACACATGGCTTGCCTATAGACAACATAGGCAACCCACAACTACTGCTACCTCATCTTTGCAATAAACAGCATCTTAAGAGCTGTCTGAAGTCTCCATCTCTCCGTCCAGCTCTTACAAACTTGAGAAAATCCCCAAATTCTCTGGAACAGATTAAGTGCCCTAAACACAGTTAAGGAGGCAGTTGGTTTAACTATTACCTTTATAGTTGCCAAATGTCAAACAACAACAATTACCATGCATTTAAGAGAAAGGACTCAAGAATATTGAGGTATTTACTGACACAACAAATTGGAGATTGCAGCAACTAAACAAAGTGAGACAAATTACTAAAAGACTATTAAAATTAAGATCTAGTGACATTAAACAAAATTGGAATCACATATAATACAGTATTTCCTTGTGCTGGCTGAAAAAATCAGTCTTCAGTGACAGTGGAAAAGTCTCCACAGAAATGAAGAAGCAATGATAGAGTGATAGTGGATCTCCAGGAGAGGTCACTATGTTAAGACATCTAAAAATTTAAGGTACATACACTGCAGATTTTAAGGTACATACACTGCAGATAGTGCTTGAAAGAAAAAGAACATTCAGGCTAGGAGCACATAACTTAGGAACAGAAACAAGTTGGTTACATGCAGTGAGCAAATAAGAATACAAGTACCAGAGACACTGAAGAGCTGTAGCCAGTGTACAAACAAGGAAATCCTGCAGAAAGAAAAAAGATAAAAGAAAAAAGATAAAAGGAAACAGTATCATTGTGAGTACTGCAGTAAAGAAGAAATGTGCTATGTGCTGTTGGTTTTATTTTTTCCCCCCCACCACAGGAATCCATGCAAACTACTTTGCTACTCTTAATGGCTATATAGACTTCTGGCAGCTAAATGGACTACCAGACATTACAACAATAGCAATCAGAGACTAAGCAGAGGCATTTCAGCAGACATGGAATACCCAAAAAGCAAAATAGTTTGGTTTTCTTTCAGAAATTATCTGTGAAAATTATTATCTCCATCTAATCAAATGGGGACACTGTTAAAATTG